>NC_091474.1:188483964-188785101 GCF_036971445.1 Narcine bancroftii
ACATCTGGTTGCTCTCCCTCTCAAGAATGCATGAACACAATCTGAAGTACCTTGGACCCTGACACTAGGGAGGCCACATGCAATCCAGGATTCTCAATCTCTTCAACAGAATTTTTATCTGTTCCTTTAAGTACAGAACCCCCACCCCCCTCTTCTCCTGTCCCTTTTTAGCTACAAGACCAGACTCTGCCAAGGACCTAATCACTGTGCCCTGTTCCTGTTACATTCCCCCTAACAGTATCCAAAATGGTATACTTGTTATTGAGGGGAACAACTATAGGGGTGCCCTGTATTGCCTGCCTGTTTCCTTTCCCTCTCTTGACTATCACCCATCTACCCTCCTCTTACCTCTCAAGTGTGATAACACCCCCACAACCTCCCAAATAATCCAGAGTTCACCCAACTCCATTCCTTATCTCAGTTTGTCAGGAGCTGCTGCTGGATGCATTGCTCACAAATAAAGTCAACAGGGATACTGCTGACTTCCCTGATGACCCACATTCTGCAAGAGGAGCAGTCCCTTACCTTCACTTCCATTTCCACTGCTTATGACTAGAGGGAAAAAGAGTTAAATATAAAACTGTCCTTACCTGTATCTTTCTGCTCCTTAAATAGGGTGGCCCTTACTTACTTCAACTCCTGCATCAGCCCATATTCACTGAAGCCCCTTGAGTCAAAGCCTTACTGCCCCAACTCAGACCACTCTATCAAAAACATTCTGTTCTGCTGCAGTCCCTCACCTTTTCTGATGCTTGGATCACCTGACCTCAATTGCCCAATCAGCCTCTTCCTGCTGAGTCTGAGCTTTTCAAATCTGGCTCCAATTGTCTGGGTCATCTGACCTCAATTGCCCAATCAGCTTCTTCCTGCTGAGTTTGAGCTTTTCAAATCTGGCTCCAATTGCCTGGGTCACCTGATTGTGATAGATCTGAATTATAGCTCAGCAATTCAGATGCTTTGACATTGACATAACTGTACTAATGCACAAAATGGCTAATTTACAAAACAGGTGCATCCTCTGGAGGAAAAAAAAACTAGAACCCCATCATCACCTCACAACCTACCCAACTCTGCTCTTCAGATACCTTCACCCCTGTCTGTGGAAGAGCCCACTGTTCACCCACTTCAGTTGAGTTTATTCCACAAAACCAGAGTGGAAGCAAATCATTCTCAAACCTGAGGGATTGCATGAAGTAATTTCAAGGATGTGAACACAGTGATACATGGATTTGTAGTGGGGGCTATTTAGAATGTGTTTAATTTTTAGTCTTTCCAATGGTCTGGATTGACAAGAGTATGAATTGTGTGCATTTGGATGGAAAACTTCAGCAAAGAGCTTGAATAAACTGTAGCACAGGTCATCTTCTGAAACAATTTTTTTTTCCAATTTAACTTAAGCTTCTCTAGAAGAAAGAAATGTGGCACAGGTGGGGGAGAACAATATTCTTTTGTCTCTGGAAATTAAGTTTCACTAAATTTTCATAGTGACAGAATTTCACCAGCCAGAATTCAAAGAACTAATTCCAAATGCAAAATTACACTTTAAACCAATGCTAAGTGGTGCAATGTAGGGCACTAATGACAAAGTCACTTGTACACTAGACAAACTTCAGGTGAAGGCTTACTTGTAAGAGTAAAGGGATTGTTAATCCTTGCGAGTGCTGACAGAGAGTTCAGACAGGCACCACACAGGTTGCATTAATTGAAGGTGGGAGCATAGATATGAGTGGTAGGAATTTGAGAATAAAATATTAAGGATGGGTTAGTACAGTAGAGATTGGAAACAAGGACATAATGGATGGTTGTGACATCGATAGAAGGGAAGGCAGGTGGAGCAGCACCAAATGTGGTGAGTTCTTTCTCCTTTTGTGGGGTTTTACTTTTTTTTGGTTGCTCAAATGATAAAAGAGAGGTGGGGTTTAACAGAGCAGCCACCTTTGGAGCGGCCATTGTTAGCATAGGCGCAAGAGTCAGAGTGGGAAGTTAAAGTCTTTGTCTCAAGAGGCTTACCGGAGGAGAGACTGAGACCATTGTCCTTTTGTTATTGCTAATTTGGTCTTGGTTGCCTGTAGTACTATGCAGGAGTGATGGCACATGTGGCTGTGGAATGCTCCTCTTGTAGGATCTGGCAATTTATGGAATCTGGTGGTTTCCCTAATGACTACACCTGCAGGAAGAATTGCCAACTCCAGCTTCTGAAGAGCTGTATTAAGGAGCTGGAGTTGGACGAACTAAGGATTATATGGGAGACTGAGCTAGTTCAAGATGAGACTTTTGGGCAGGTGGTTACACCTAGAGTGCAGAATCCAGCTGGTAGATGGGTGAACACTGAAAGAGGTAATGGAAGAAAGAAGTCAGTACAGGGTCATCCTGTGGCTATTCCCCTCAGCAACAACTGTACCCCTTTGGATACTGCTTAGGAATGACCTGTCTGGACAAGGCAGCAACAAGATCAATAGCACTGTGGTTGCCTCTGAGCCTCAGTAGGGAATGGTGAAATTGCGTAGAGCGATAGCCATAGGGTAGTCAATAGGAAATTCTGCAGGAGCAAAATAGACACCAGGATAAAATGTTACCTCCTGGGTGCTCAGGTCCAGGATGTCTTTCAACGGTTATAGAATATTCTTAAAGGGGAAGGTGAATTTGCAAAATGTGGGTATGAATGTTTAACAGACTCTCTGAAAATCCCATCTCTTGGTAACCTCCAGTATTATTTACATTATTAAAAACTTTATGTTAAATAGTTCATTCTTTTGACATTCACCAGCTTTTCTCTCTTCTTCTTCTTCTTTTCCTTTATTTTCTTTGGGGTTTGGGGAGGGGGGGAATTTTGTATATCACATCTATAAATTTTGAAAGCATTAAATAATGTTGTGGTTTAAAAAATGCTAAATAAAATATTCAAAAAAGAAAAGGGGAGGGTGAATAGCCAGAGGTCCATTGGCATAGGCAGGAGTGGGAAGAGATCCTGCAAAGTAAGTTTAAGGAGTTATGAAGTAGCCTGAAGAGCAGGACGTCCAAGGTGGTAATATCTGGATTACTTCTGGTGCCACGAGCTAGGAAAGGTTGGAACAGGAAGATGGTACAGACAAATGAATGGCTGAGAAGAGGGGGCAGGTTTTCAAGTTCTTGGATCATTGGAACCTTTTCTGGGGAAGGGGTGAACTGTACAAGTTGGATGGTTTGAACATGAACTGGAGGGGGACCTCAGACTATAACATTTTTTTTTAAATTCCCACAACCTGATGGATTGAAAAGTTCACTTTGTTGTTTTATTCGATTATTTTCTTAATTTGCTTCTGCATTTTTTGCTTCTTATGCACCATACAAGATTTGTGTTGTATAGCAATACACAAAAGTGCAGGTGAGAGTCAGCAGGTCACACAGCATCCATGGGCAGTAAAAGTCAATCATAATTTTGGTCCTGGCCCCTTCAACAGGAATCTGGAAAAATAGATGCCTGAATTTTTTTTAATTTAGAGGAGAGGAGTTGGGAAAGGGGAGAAGCACAGACTAACAGGTAAGTGGTAATAAGTCAATACAGATAGGAGGGCAGAAGGGAAAGAATGTGAGAAATGATAGGGGAAGAGGGTTCTAACAGGAAAAGGGAGGGAAAGGGAGATCAGAGGAAGAGGATTACTGGAAATTGGAGAAGTCAATAGTGATGACATCTGGTTGGAGAATGCCAAGATAGAACATAAGCCATTGTTCCTTCAATTTGTGGATGGCCTCAGTTTGGCAGTATATGAGATTATGGACAGGTAAGTCAGTTTGGCAATGCTGTCCAGAATTAAAATGGGAGGTCCTTGCTGTTGCAGTGGCCAGAGCAAAGGTGCTTAACAAAACAATCTCCCAGTCTGCGCCCAGTATCTCCGATGTAGAGGAGGCTGCATAGGGAGCATCGGATGCAGTAAATGACCCTTGGAAGTGAGGAGTTGCAAAGGACTGTTTAAAGTCCCGACCAGTAGGAAGGGAGGAGATGCAAGTCCAAGTATACCATTTTTTGCAGTCACAGGGGTAGGTACTGAGGGGGGATTTGCTGAGATGGGATGTGGACGAGGATGTTGCGGAGAGGGGAGGAGAAGATGTGTCTGGTGACAGGAACCCTTTGTAGGTGCTGGAGATTAGAGAGAATAATATTTTGGATGATGTCCTAGAATGAAAGGTGCATCCTGGAAGCAGAGATGAAAGAATTGAGAGAAAGGAGTAGAATCCTTACAGGAGACATTCTGAGGGTGAAATGAGTTGTGGGGGGGGGGGGGGAGGGGAAAGAGAGTGGGGTCAGGACAGATTTGTAGTACATAGGTTTTGATAGCTACCATTTTACACAATGGCATAAAACTAAGAGCCATTTATCAAATATATTCTCTGTAACATGAAAAGGCAACTTTGCTCTTTTCAGTCCAAATGCGTAGTGATTTTATGCACATCAGGACTAAAAATTATATCAAGCTTTGGCAAGTTGGAGGATTGTGTTGATTCAGCAAGTGACAAAATGTTTTGATAAGGCTGAACATGTTAAGCTTGCCAATGTCACACTTGTTTTCTTTCCAGCCCATTTGCCTGTTTAAGTATGCAAATATAGCGTGCTTCATTTGTTTATTGTAAATAATATCAGAATTCCTGTAATTTATGCAAATATTAGACATTGTTGCTTTTGGTTTAATGCACATATGTAAATAAGAAATATCTCGGTCGAGGTGACTTGTCTATGGTGAATGGTCTAAATAAAATTGCTCATTAATAAGAACATTTTCAGATTTCTTAGGTTTACAATTTTTTAGATTTTAGTTTCCTTTGGAGAAACCACTGAACTGAACTTCAAATTGGCAACGAAACCTGAATGCCAGCACTTTTTCACTTTATTATTATACTGAACGGCATAGGGTTCTGAAATTTGAACTTTAAAGATATCTTGTAAGGAAATGTATAAGAGTGAAGAATCAGGTGTTCTTACACCCAAAGTTCTTATGGTCAATCTTTGGAGCATAACAACAATGGAGAAATTATTTTAGCATCAATAATTAGAATAATGGAAGTGTGATCCAGATGCCAAAAGAGTACAGGGAGAATATTTGAGTAGAATGGGGTAATGGTGGTGCTTGTAGACTGAGGGAGTAGTAGTACAAAGTCTATAACTAATGGAGAAAGTGACAAGGGGCGGAAGTGATAATGAGCAGCTGAGTGATAGCAAAGAATGAGTTGGAAGAGAAAAGTCATTTGAAGCTACAATAATGTGGAGGTGCATAAAGGCTTTAAGAAAGGCAGTCAACAACAAAATGTTAATATATTGGAATGAGCTAAAGAGTTTAACTAGATTTATTTAATTTCTCAAGAAAATATTATGTAACAAAGTGGTTTGTTCCACAGTTTAAACTTACCAACATACTGTTATATAAAATAATGAAAAAAGAAGATACAAACTACAAACCCAGATTACAGATACAAGTACTATTGGATAAAAGCAACAGAAACCTTCAAGAACACAGACAAAATATAAACACTGGAAAATCATGTGCATGTGTGTAGAAATCTTTTTTTTTTCCATAAACAAAGATAATTAAGAGAAAGATGATGATGAATAGCATTTATGGAGCTACTGCCCCTGAGTTTATTTTTTTTTAATTTAGACAATCAGCGTGATAACAGGCCATTTTGGCCCACAAATCTGTGCTGCCGAATTAACCGACACACCTGGTACATTTTGAATGGTGGAGAAAACCGGAGCCCCTGGGAAAACCCATGCAGACAAAGGAATAATGTACAAACTCCTTACAGCGCAGGATTTGAACCCAGGTCCCGATTGCTGGCGCTGTAAAGGCAGTGCGCTAACTGTTACACCACCCGTGCTGCTCTGGAGTTGGATAGATGGAAACCATGTCTAGTTTCCTTCCTCCAGAAGGTGAGACAGATACAAAGGTGATTTTTTTTTTTTTACAAATTTTTTGATCCTATTTGAAAGGTAATTAGACAAGTTGCAATGCTGCTATGACTAAGGCTGATTTATTTTAATTTTGCCAGAATATACTTGAAATGTCAGGGAAGCACTGGGAAAACTGTATATATGCATGTAATAGTCAATACCATGTGGAAGTCAACTCCATATTTTTGGCCCAAAAATCTGGTATTTTCCATATATCACATGTAAAAGTAAACCCCCCCCCCCCCCCCCCCAATTTTTGGCCCAGCTGCCTGCCCATCCGAGCTCCTGAGAGCCCAACCAAGGACTGGTGCCTTGGGCCCGGCCACCTATCCAACTGAGCTCCCAACACCCTGCACATGGACTTAACTCGCAGTCCCAGCCGCCTGCCAGCCATCAGAACTCCCGACACCTTGAACGACGCAGGTAATTACCATAATCAAAAGTAGTGTACGTGTAATAGTCCATAGTCCACCCCCTAAATTTTACCCTAAAAATTGGTACACAGATTTTGACTGTTACACGTCTATAGACAGTATTGTTAGCACAGTGCCCAGATCCATCTAAATCCCAATTTTGAGCTTGTATTACAGCACATGCAAAAATCTGTATACTGCAATGGGAGCTAGCAATCTGCCATGCAACCCTACTTTGCTCTCATTCTGATTCTAACTTTCAAATGGGGCTTTGAGACAGACATGGATACCAGCAAAAATTCCAACGCCTTATAAGGCTTTTGAAGATGGCTCCAATGGCAATGACAGTTGTTCTAAGAGCATTTGCAATCATACCACTTGTATCTGCTGGCTTCATTGCTGTTGCCTGCCATCTTTAGGTCCAGTTTAACATTGTCTCAGGATTCCTTCCTAAATGGCTTTGTAGACTCAACTGCATGAAAAAAGGTTCTCTGTTGCTTTTATGACGTAGAAGCCTTTCACAGTCCTTCAGCCACTGATATGCTTCATTTGAGCACAAGTAAAGTCACATGGACAAGTATTAAGGGAATGCATTGGGGGAATTAGTTGTTGCCTTCTTGGTTGTTTGCCAAAAATATCATTTGGAATGTTAATTTAACATTGCTTTGTAGTGAAATTATGGTTAAGATTTATTGTCCGAGTACATACATGACATCACATACAACCCTAAAATTTATTTTTCCTGCTGGTGAGGCAGAATTACCACTAACAGGTAGTGCAAAAAATAAACTGTACACAGCATAAACATGTAACAAATAAAAGAACTGGAAACAAATAATGAATGTAAACAAACTGACTGCAATACAGAGAGACAAAATCAATAACATGCACAAGAGAGAGTCCTGAAAGGAATCTCTGAGTTTGTCATTGAAGAGTCTGATGGTGGTGGGGTCGCAACTGTTCCTAAACTTGGTGGTATGAGCCTTGTGGCTCTTTCCTGATGGCAGCAGTGAGAACAGAGTGTGTGCTGGCTGGTGTGGGTCTTTGATGATTGCTGCTGTCCTCTGATACTTAATAGTGGAGAGAGTCTGTGATGTTCTGTACTGTGTCCACTAGCTTTTGGAGAGCTTTACACTCCCATACTAGAGTGTGATGCAGTCGGATAGCACGCTTTCCACCACACATTTGTAGAAATTTGCCGGGGTTTCTGGTGTCATACCAAACCTCTGCAAACTCCTGTGGAAGTAGAGGAGCTGCTGTGCTTTCTTCTTCATGAAGCCATTGGTGTGTTAGGTCCAGGAAAGATCTTCTAAGATAGTGACTTCCAAGAACCTACATTTGCTCACCCTCTCCACCTCTGATCCCCCAATGATCACTGGATGTACACCACTTTTCCTGAAGTCAACAATCAGCTCCTTAATTTTGGTGACAATGAGTCCAAGGTTTTTGTTGGTGCACCATTCAGCCAAGTTTTCAATCTCCCTCCTGTATGCTGATTCATCTCCTTCCTTTATACAACTCAATACTGAGGTATTGTCGGCAAATTTGTAGATGGTGTTATTGTCGAACCGAGCTACACAGTCGTAGGTGTAAAATGAGTAGATCAGGGGTCTAAGAGGGCAGCCCAGTGGTGCCCCAGTACTGATGAAGATTGTGAAGTTCTTACTAGTCTTCACTGATTGTGGACTGGAGATGAGGAAATCCATGATTCAATTACACAGTGGGGTGTAAAGTCCCAGGTCCTGGAGTTTGTTGATCATTTTTGACGGGATGATGGTGTTAAATGCCAAACTGTTGTCGATAAAGAGCATCCTGATTTATGCATCTTTGCTGTCCAACTGTTCCAGGGCTTTGTGTAGAGCCAGTGAGATGAAATCTGCTGTACACAATGGATCCATGTCACTGCTCAGATAGGAACTGATATGTTTCATCGCCAGCCTTTCAAAACACTTCATCAGTGTTGATGTAAGTGTTACTGGTCCATAGACATTAAGGCAATTTATTGCACTCTTCTGGGGCATTGGTATGAGGGATGCCTGTTGAATCAGGTGGGTACCATGCCCTGCTAGAGTGAGATATATTGAAGATATTCATAAATACCTTGGTATGTTGGTCAGCATAGATCTTTAATACTTGGCCAGGTACTCCATCATTGGAAGAGAGTTAAACTGGGAACTGTCACAGTATGAAGAAGTAGGATTTTACCTAGAGAAATTGCAGTCCAATTATTTGGCTTCAAGTTGTCTGTCTTCTTGGTCTGTTCCCTCCTTTATCCCCTTCCCCCTTTTTCTCCTTTCTTCTGCTGGCAAGAAATAAGCTTGCATGGTTGATACACTTAGTTTTAAACAAAAAGCACAAACTACTCCAAATTTGCAAAATGCCTCTGGGGCAGACAAGGTAGGAGGAAGAATAGTTTGTATTTCCAATAATCTACTCTCTGAGATGGCTGGTAGCATTGTTCTCATGCTATTCCTGAGTAGGTTGGATTTTCATCACAAATCTAAACTGGTGCAACTAACAACGTGCCCAGTAGTTGTTATCTCTTGGTATAGCTTTCATAACATGGAAGTCCTTACAATCACAGACTGATAATAATGTAGCCAAGACAATGTCAGTACCTGGATGGAGGATGTCTTCAAAAAGTTTTATCTGATGGTAATCTTTTTAATAAATGCGGCAAGCTCTGAATGTTTGTTCTGGAAAAGAATTCAATTGGAGTTAACTTTCCCTACCCTTTGATCCCTGGTGTTGCTTTTGGAGAGATCTGTATCACATCTGACCACTAAAGAAGAGGATGTGCTCAGATCAGAATAGAATAGTCCCTTGACACAAAAATGTTTGCAATAATAAGCCAGTTCATACAGATGAAGATAAAGATGATCAAGGCATTCAGCGAAGCCAATGGATAATTCTGTAAGCTCTTTGATCTTATTTGTAATGAAAAGCCAACGCCAGAATAAGTAGTAACTTTACATCTCTTTTCTCAAATGACCATTATCTGTTGATGTTAAATGTTACCTGTTTCTTGGCAATAATTCTTTCTGGTTCATTTTGTTGAAATATGTTCCATATTTCATCTTTCTGACCTACCACTAGATACCTTGGATGTTGAGCCATGTTTAATCTAAAGCCTCCCTAGTGGCCTGTTCACTGTAATTGAACAGATAACAATGGCATGATTTTGACCAGGGTTAGTTGAAAAGCACATGTTCACCACATCACTACAAAGTCACTGTAAATGTACAGCTGAGTCTACTGCCCAAAATATACAATGCATCCTTAAGCGCTGTGCAGCCGTCATATTTTAACACATGGAGTCATGAAGTTCGTCCAGATTTGCAAAAGGCATCATTTGTTTCTTCAAAAGAGTCAGAGGATTTGTGAATTGCCATTTACTACCTGAGCTCATTCCTCTCATGTGATCCTGGTTCTTTATCATTTTTATGATTAGTTTGCCTCTCTTCTCATTTTTGGTAAGAGTAATATTTATATTATGCTTTGAAAAATTTTGGCTTGTTCCTATTCAGCAGCATTTCATGAGATGACTACTTCATAGATATGGTTTGAGAAAAGTCCATTCTAAATGCTGACCTCAGATGTTTCTTCCAACATCTCTGCACAGAAATAGTCCAGGCTTCATTGACATGACTCACCAATTGTTGGTAGGACTCGTGTCCTTGACCTGTGAAGCTAAAATGATCAGTTCACTTGATTTAATGTACACTATATACTGAGACCAGTGGCCAGGCAGAAGTCCTGATCTCATGGATCCAGATATACCTGTACAGCACAATATCAGTCCCATCAGGCAGCCGATGATATGTCAGCCATAACCACTAATTTACACTAATCCTATGTTAATCATGTTTTTATTATCCCAACATTCTCCTCAACTCCCATACAAGTTGGGGCAAATTACACTCATAAATTAACCTTGCATTTGGAATGTGGGTGGAAACTAGAGCAGCTGTTCATCACAGGACGAACATACAATTGCACATAGAACCACAGGTCAGGATTGTATCTGGGGCCTGTATCATGAGGTAGCAGCTCTGCTAGCTGTGATATCATGTTGGCCAGCATTTCTATCAGAGCTGAAATTTTAGACTTTCATTTAAGGTTTTAATTTATCATTAACCATCAATTTTCTGTTCCATTCCTTAATATAAAAGTTGTCTGATTAGCCACTCATCACCATTTGGAGTATCTTTTGTTGCGTTATGCTGTTTCCAGTAGCTATCTTTTCTTTAAAAAGTACCCCTAGTCATATTCCTTGTTCCCTTGTGAGTCATATTATAAGATTATTTGTTTGCTGCTCACAAGTTGGCAACACAGATGTCCTCCATCTTGCCATACACTCTGACCTGTAAATGCTTGCAACTGTTGACCTACCATGAGATGGCACTAGATGTCAGAACATTTCTTGCATCCTATTTAGTTTATAAATCACAAAAAAATGCAGTGAATAATAAACCTTTTGTCAATTGTGATTTTGATTTTTTTATATGGGGCCGGACGGTTGGCATAGCAATTAGTGCAACGCATTTATGGCGCCAGTAATTGGGACCAGACCTGAGTTTGAATCCCATGCTGTCTGTAAGGAGTTCCTACATTTTCCCTGTGTCTGTGTGGGTTTTCCATGGGGGCTCCAGTTTCCTCTGACCATTCGAAAAGTATTAGGGGTTAATTGGCTATAAATTGGGCGGCACAGACTCGTGGGCCAAAATGGCCTGTTTCCGTGCTATATGTCTAAATTTAAAATTTAAATTTATTCTGGCATACCTTGAAATACTCTGACAATAGCTCTATTGCTTCACCATTACAAATTAGGATATTGAGCCACATTTGCCCCTGGAATGTATTTTTCCTGAATAAGCTAGCGCATTAAATTGGTTGACTTGTAGCTGTACACTGCGGCGGCAATCGGGCCAGTGCTCCGGGCAGTGAGCGCGACCAGGAGCCAGCAGACCGTGGCCCCAGCTAGCGAATTGGCAATTGTACAACTAAGGCAGCATAGGGGCCAGCATCCCCAACTTGGCGTTGGCCACCACTGCATAGCCAACAGCTTAAGGATAGCGCGCAGGGAATAAAGCATTGAAATACAAGAAGGGGGCCCGCGTGTGGGAACCCACTATTGTTAGACAGGCGGTGATGTCAGTTGATGGGGAAAATGGCAGGAGTGCCAACAGTATAAAAGCTGGACCTCAGCCCCAAATAACCAGAGAGCTATACCTCGCTACACCCGTGTGTGTCTTTCTTCGAGTAGCGTGTGGCTACAAGTGGTGACCCCAACGGTTTACATGGCATCTAAACCCAATGATGAGTGAGCCGGCAGCATACCACACAGTCACTCTGAAGCTGCTGTTCTTCTGGACGAATTGGCCCCACGACTGGTTCGACCAGGCTGAGGCACAGTTTCAGATCTGGCAGATCACAGTGGAGTCCACCTGGTACTACCATGTGGTGAGTGCCCTAAATGAGGACATGGTGAGCTAGGTGGCCAATTTCATCTAGGGGCCTCCGTCAGAAGGCACCTCCACCACCTTCAAAAAGCTACTTAGTGAGACTTTTGGGTTCTCACAGTGAGAGAGAAAGGGACGCGTTTTCTCCTCTTAAATGGGCTGGAGTCAGGCACCCATCAACCCTGACGAACAATATGCTGGCCCTCACTGGGAAGCATGCACCCTGCATAATGTTTAAGCAGGCATTCTTAGAGAAATTACCTGAAGGCGTCTAACTGTTCCTGGCAGATGCCGACTTCAGTAACCCCCCAGAGAATCACAGCACAAGCGGACATCTTGTGGAAGCAAAAAAGGGAGTGCTCAGCATCCATGAGGTTCGTTGTCAAACCCCGCAGCTAGACCCAGGTCGAACTGCAGAAGGCGCAGCAACCCCACAAGGGAGGTGAGCCCAACAACCAGTGGTGCTTCTACCACCTATGTTGGGGTTCCGGAGCCCACTGATGCCGACCACCATGCATGTTTCAAGGAAACGCTGGGGCCAGCCGTCGCTGATGACCACAATGGCTGGCCAACAAAACAACCTCCTGTACGTGAAGGACCATCAATCAGTGCAGCGGTTCCTCATGGATACAGGAGCGGAGGTTAGTGTCCTGCCCCCGTCAGGGCAGGAAACCAGAAACGAGCAAATGGACCCCACGTTGAGAGCTGCCAACAACAGCTGCACAATCGGTACCTAAGGCACACACAGGGTTTAACTGCAGTTGGAAGGCAGCCTCTTCTTGTGAGTGTTCACGTTGGCAGTAGTGGAATAACTGCTTCGCGAGGCAGGCTTCCTGCATGCCCACAGGCTGCTGGTGGACCTGAAGGGCCGGAGACTCGTCCATGCAAAGAGATTCCAGTCCTTTCGTCTCAAGGATTCCAGATTTCAAGCCCTCCACCTGGACTCGGTGCAGCATTCCACAGATAAGTATGCCAAGATCCTCGCGAAGTTCCCGACAGTGCTTAATCCCCAGTTCACCTTGGAGATACTTAGCCATGGAGTTTGATATTACATCCTGATCCTCCACACAAGAGCCAGACAACTGCCCCTGGAGAAGCTCCAACTAGCTAAGGAGGAATTCAAAAAGCTGTAAGAACTGGGCATAGTACAGCGGTCAGACAGCCCATGGGCTTCTCCCCTACGTATAGAGCCCAAAGCCACTGGGGCCATGCGGCGACTACCGCTGCCTTAATGAGGCCACTACTCTGGACTGCTACCCCATGCTGCACATACTGGACTTTGCGGCCAACCTGCATGGGACTATGATTTTCTCTAAAGTGGACCTCGTGCGAGAATATCATCAGATCCCCGTTCACCCTGATGACATCTCCAAGACAACCATCATCACCCCGTTCGGCTTGTTTGAATTCCTACACATGCATTCGGGCTGAAGAATACTGCGCAAACCTTCCAGCGGCTGATAGACATGGAGGGCCGAGATCTTGATGGAACCTTCGTCTATCTGGATGACATTCTGGTGGCGAGCAAAGACCAGCAAGAACACTTGGTGCACCTCAACAACCTCTATATCTGGCTGAATGAGTTTGGACTGATGATCAACCCAGCCAAATGCCAGTTTGGGTTGGAGACCATTGACTTACTGGACCATAGGATAACCAAGGAAAGGGCCACACCACTACCCAGCAAGGTGGAGGCAATCCGAAATTTTTCTAGGCCAAGAATGACCATTGGACTGTGGGAGTTTTTGGGGATGATCAACTTTTATCACAGATTCATCCACTTAGCAGCCAGAATCGTGCGGCCCTTACCTACCTGCAAGGTGGACAAAGCCAAGGATGTAACCTGGGACACAGATTTGGTGGAGGCCTTCATAAAGGCCAAGGAAGCACTGGCAGGCTCCGCTCTTTTGGCACACCCCAGGGCGGATGCTCCAATAGCCCTGATGGTGGACTCCTCAGGAATGGTGATCAGCGGATTGCTAGAGCAGCAGATCGGAGAGAGCTGGCAGCCACTGGCTTTCTTCATCTGTGACCTCCAGAACTGAAGTACAGCGCTTTTGACTGAGTTACTGGCGCTGTACCTAGCCATCCACCACTTCTGATACTTCCTCGAGGGCAGGACTTTTATGGCCTTCACTGGCCACAAACCCCAGACCTTCACCTTGGCCAAAATCTCGGACCCCTGGTCAGCTCTCCAACAGCGTCATCTGTCATATATCTCCGAGTACACCATGGATGTGCAACACGTCTCGGGCAAAGACAACATGGTGGCAGACACACTGTCCAGTCAGACCATCCACACAATATCAAAGGGAGTGGATTTCGTGGCACTGGCAAAGGCGCAACAAGACAATGAGGAGATGCCCCAGTACAGGACAGACATTTCGGGACTGCAATTCCAGGACATCCTGGTTGGCACAGGTAACACCACCGTCCTGTGCGATGTGGCCACTGGACAGATCAGAACTGTCATCCCCACGGCTTGGAGACGACAGGTTTTCGATTCCATCCACGGGCTAGCTCACCCATCCATCAGGATTACAGTCTAGCTGGTGGCCTGCAAGTATGTGCGACATGGTCTCCAAAAACAAGGCCGTGGGTGGGCGAAGACAGCCAAGGAGCAGTGACACACCAAGACCCCACCGCAGCACTTCAAGCCCACGAGCGAAGGTTTAACCACATCCACGTGGACATTGTGGGACCCCTACCAGTATCCCAAGGTTTTCACTACTTGTTCACAATGGTCAACCGCTTCACCAGGTGGCCAGAAGCAGTCCTGATAGTAGACACCTCCGCGACCTCCTGTGCTAGAGTCCTCACCTCCTCCTGGGTAGCACAGTTTGACATACCATCCCACATCACATCGGACAGAGGGGCCCAATTCACCTCCAGCCTCTGGTCCGACCTTGCAAGTCTGTGGGGCGCTCAGCTACACCACATTACAGCCTATCACCCACAATCGCATGGGCTGGTGGAGCACTTCCATAGACACCTCAAGTCCGCACTCATGGCCCGACTACAAGGACCTAACTGGGTGGACAAGCTACCATGGGCACTGTTGGGGATCTGAACTGCACCCAAGGAGGACCTCAACACCTCTTCTGCAGAACTCGTCTTTGGAACCTCATTGGTGGATCCCAGGGAATTCACACTGACTCCAGACAAGCAACTGGACGACACAGCAGCACTCCTCTGCAGGTTACAGGAACAAGTCGGCAACCTGGCCCCGACTCCACTGACCAGGCACAGACAAGTGAGGACCAACATACCCAAAGACCTGCAGGACTGAATGTTTTCATCCACAAGGGTCCACCACTACAGTGGCCATACGAGGGTCCATTCCAGGTCCTACAAAACAACGACACTCCATCTTTGAATTGGAGGTCGGAGGCAAGATGGAAGTTTTCACTATGGACAGGTTGAAGCTGGCACGCCCTGTCGAGATGCCAATACTATGCAAGAGAGGCAGACCTGCAAAGACGACAGAGACACTGCCTTCAGGCCTCAAAAACAAAACCGCCGGTTCTTTGGGGGGGGGTCATGTAGTGGCACGCTGCCACATCAATCAGGCCGGCACTCTGGGCAGTGAACGCAACCAGGAGCCAGCAGACCGTTCAGAGGCACTAGCCCCAGCTAACGAACTGACGGTCGTACAGCTAAAACAGCAGAGGAGTCAGCATCCCCAACATGGTGCTGGCCCCTGCTGCACAACCAACAGCTTGGGGATAGCGCGCGGGGAAGAAGGCATTGGAATGTAAGAAGGGGACCCATGCGCGGTAAGTCCTCTAATGTTATGTAGGCGGTGATGTCAGTTGATGGGGAAAACGGCAGGAATGCCAACAGTATAAAAGCTGGGCCTCAGCCCCAATAAACCAGAGAGCTATTTCTCGCTATACCTGTGTGTGTCTTTCTTCGAGTAGCACGCAGCTACAGGTTATTGAAATCTGGTTTCTCAGCCAGGCCACTGATCTAAGTCTACAATCACTATGTGAAAAATAATTAAGTTATTCAAGTTGCAATGGTTAAATTGTATGTGCTCTTGTAACATTCACAAACATAACTCAATGAGGGACAGCACAGCATTTTCTCCATTTTGTACAACAAGAGGGAGGGATGGAGAGAGAGAGAGAGAGAGAGAGAGAGAGAGAGAGAGCAAAACGGAGGAAAAAGCAACCTGTACTTGTTGATACCTTACATATTTGGCTATAATTAGCAAATGGTATCTTGCATCACCCTATCATTTATAACATTAAAGTCGACCAGCAGAAAATCCTTGATGATTTCTGGGTGATTTTTCTGGATCAGAGCTAAATGGAGCAAATTAATATTTTTACATCTTGTTTTGATTCCTCCATATATGTTTATTTCCTTTGTAAAATGACAAATCTGACCAAAAATATTTTTGTAATACAGAACACTACATTTATTGGAGTATTACAGCATATTAATATTCAAAATTAAGTGAAAATAATGTCACTAAATGATAATATTTTCAATATCTTCATAAAACATGCAAGATCGCCTACAATTTTGATGCATCTGGGTGAAGCATTTTAAAACATGTTAAAAGTAATAAATGAAAAGAATCATGTTAGGAGCAATTTTTTGTCAGCAAGTTAACTGAGCTAAATATAAATTAGCCAGCTGCCGTGATTGCGAGCGGCATGCTAAAAATGGCAACACTGGTTCATTTCCCATATTCAGGGTCCTCCTATTTTATTGATTGGAGTGAAATTCTCAATTGCTGAGAAGTATATTATTTAAGGTATTCGGTTTTCCTTCTGAAAGATTTATTAAAAAGCAAACTATGAAAAATCATTCACATCACAATAGAACTTCTCATAATCAAAGTAATCTTTCCTCTCTTTCGCTTTGATGACATGGCCCTACAAGTGAAGCAGCGACCATATCGATAATTATTAGATGTTCATACTCTCCTTGAAGTTCTCGTAAGCTCCAATAGAGCATGCCAGGTGGTTTAGTCTGAGTGCTGGAGAAATTCGTAAGATCATACAGCATCCATAGAAAGTAAAAGGTAGTTGACTTTTCAGGCCTGAGCCCTTCAGGAGTGACGAAAATCAGGCAGGTGCCTGAATAAAAAGGGAGAGGGGAAGAGGAGGAAAAGGGGGGTAGATAAGGGGTTAACAGAACAGGAGCAGTGAGAGGGACTCATTTGAAGAGAAGAGGAAAATTTATTCAGGAAAGGCATCCCTTAAAGAGACTTTGCAGTCGTGTAGCCAAATGGAGGAAAGCAAGAAAATCTGCAGATGCTGGGGTCTTTTGCTAAGTATGTCTTAAAGCACAACACACTTTACTGAATAAATAACTGCAAGCCATGTAGTTGGCATTGGGGTTTTTTCCTTCTATAGTTACCGACCCTGTGACCTAGATATTTATCGTTTGTTGGCATAATTGCTGCTGGATTGACTTTTGAAAAATTAGACAAAGAATAAACCAAATTATTTAATTACAACTGAGCCTCCCAAATTAACCTTTTTGTTTTCCACCAAAGAAGATTGGCAATGAATGAAATTAATTATGTAAACGTTAAATTCAAAGCTATGGCGTGATTCTTTGAAAGAGGAGAACAAGGATGCTCCTTCACACACAATCTGCTTTTTGACTAGTTTTCCAATGTAACAAATATTTCTTGTGTACATTTTATAGCCTTCCTCGTAGTCTCATTTAAGTCCTGTATAATTTGAGTAGGTTGGCACATGCGCAATATCTTGCCCCAGTGACATTTGCAAATGAATTTAGGACCATATAGGTATATTAGCATATTAAAAAATGATAGGTTTAGTTCTCAGAATAACCTGAATCAGAAGACAACAACATGGGCATTTTCATCTCATTTGTTTTATTTTCCTACCACCTTATGCTGCAGATGTTCTGTTGACAGATTTTTGAACTATAGGATAGTCGGGTTATGTGCAACTGGCACAAAAGTCAATTGAGGCAAAGATGTGATCAGTGTTGATCTTATTAAATGATAGAATAGGCTGAAAGGGCAATATAGTTTACATTTGCTTCCATTTCTTGTTTTTAACATCAATATAACTTGTTATTTCTGTATCTCATTCTGTAATATCTTCACACTATATGGTTTTCTTTTGCATACTTAATGGAAGAATATTTGTGGAAACATGATAGGATTTTATATATGATAAAATATTTGCTTGTAAGTAACAAGTATCATTAAGTTAGTTACCAGGAAGTTGTGATCCATCTGACAAAAATATGAGGCCAGTGGGGAAAAAAAGTTAAACAAGAAAAATCTAATGTCATAATTTTTTTTAAATGTCATTTTAATTACTCGATCAGTTATGGAACCTAAACCAGTGCAGCACTTCAGTCCATTTGTCCACACTGAACATGATTCCTGAATTAAACTATATAATCAGTCATGAAATATAATTTAATATCCTCACTGGTGAAGGTGAATCACTTGCAGAAATAAAAAAAGGTTCCAGAAAAGTAACTGAGGATTTTGCTGAACTGCTTCCAACCCTCTTACTCCTCCACATTCTGCATAAATTCTCCCCACCATTCATGACGATGGTTAACTGACGTATGGAGATAAAGGCATCATGTGCTTCATTTGTGGTTTCAGAGAGTAAGGGTTACAGCTTCTTCACATTTGGTCAAGAGACCATGAACATGTTCTGAATCTGCTCACAAACTTAACCTTTGAATACACAGTGAAATGATTGTTAGTGACACAGATGCGGCAATGTGGTCTCTGCTGATGGTGAGCAGAGATCACCTAACACTGCAATTGCATCAGGAAGTTAAAACTCCATTCCCTAAGTCACATTCACCATTGCTAGTCACAGTTGGAACTTACATGGTGTGTATTGAAGGCCTCCTCCATTTTCAGCATACTTGTTGGGTCCTCTTGCACTTTAGTGGTCGAAAGACTTGAGTTGTAGTTGTTGCAGGGTTATGTTGTTGCTGGACTGCATCCAGACAGGTTTGATTCAGGTTTTCTCACAGCTATTCTTTGCCTGTTAACATCTGCCACCTAAGTCTGCTTGGAATTTTGAATACACAAGCAAGAGTTGAGTGCCATACAATGAAGGAATCATGGTTATGGTTCAAGCACTCCATCTGCATGTCAATGATACTGAATGTTTGACCTCTGAGTGGATGACATTTCGGGGAATCCAAGGACTTCATTCAGATTGACGCCATTCATGGTGAAGTTGACAATGAGGGTAGATCTCACAAATAAGGTCAGATATTTACCGTATGCAGCAGTGTGAAGTTTTGAAGCAATTTCCATGGAAACATTTTTAAAAAAGGTAATTGGGAGAATCCTGGGAATTATAGACAATTATAGTCTTACATCAGTGGTGGGCAAGCAATTGGAGAGGATTATTAGGGATAGGAATTTTGAGCATTTATAGTCTTCTGAAGGATAATCAGCATGGCTTTGTGAGGTGTAGGTTGTGGCTCACAGGCCTAATTGACTTTTGTAAGGAAGTAACAAGAAATTGATGTGGAGTATATAGATTTGAGTAAGGTGTTTGACAAAGTACCCTGTGGTAGACTCATTCAGAAAGTCATAAGAAATTTAGTCAACCAGGAGGAGTTTAAAATTAATCTATTTGCTGATGTATTGATATATTTGACAGAACCATCAAACCCATGACAGAAATTGTACTCAAAATTGAAAGTTTTGGGTTATAAAATAAATTGGGATAAGAGTGAAATTATGCCTCTTACAGAAGAAGACTAACCTGTACTATGGCCAGCAAGGCTTTATAAATATTAGTCATCTTTCTATTCATTATAGTGTGTGTAATAACTTTATCTATTAACAAATCTGACTATTCATATTATCCTGACTATAATGTATAGTACTGCTAGCTCTTCAGAGTATATATAAAATCACAGTTGTCTCCCAGCATTAAAATGGTATTCAGGAATGCAAACTAAGAGTAGCCATGGGGAGATGTTTGGAGGTGAGTAATAAGGGAAAATTCTTCCCTGAGCTCAAATAATGCCAGCATTGGGAAACTCATGATCAAACTCTGTTATTTGGATGGTATGGATGAAACAAAAACATAGTGCTATAAGGATCACATTAGATTAAATCCATCACCATGGAAACAGCAACGTAACAAATGATTTTTTTTCTATTTTTATTTGAATTCTCAAGACCCCTTCAGCACAGCTATGAAAAAAAAAGGTTCAGTGTGGCATCCTGTGGTCTCAGAACAATAAAACATTAAATAAAAACTTTCCTCTCCAATTCATGCAGGTCAAAGTAAAATTGTTATTGGAAATATAACTGGAAGGAAACAAATTATGCAAGCTTCCCAATTTTGTCATCCTAACCAAAAGTAGCATAAAAATGTGTTAGGTATAATACTTTAAAATCCCTGGTATCCGGCACCGATGAGGATTGATAGATGCCAGATAAGTGAATTTTACAGTTGCTTGAGTTCGCATGTTGCGTGATTGGTGAACTAATGGCAAGGCATGACAAATTTAAACTTCCATTTTTTTTGCCTATTTCCACAATTTGTTTTTGCCAGTTGTTTGAATTTCCGATAACAGGGGTTTCACTGTGTTTATACTAGAGGAAAACAGGCCCTTCAGCCCATCTCGTCCATACTGTTGAAAGTGCACACCAGATGTACTCCCATTTGCCTGTGTTTAACCCATATTCCTCTAACTCTTTACTCTCCATCTATCTGTCCAAAATGTTTTCTCTATATTGTAATTGTACTTGCCTCTTCCTCTTCTGAAACCTCATTCCATTTACTGTCCACACTCTTGAGTGAAAAACACGACCCTTGGGTCCCCTTTAAACCTTTCTCCTTAACCTTCAACCTATGACCTCTAATTTTAGTTTGCCTTCCTTGGGATAAAGAGTATGATCCTCCTTATCTATGCCCCTCATGATTTTATAAACTTCAGAAAGATCACACATCAGCCTCTTGTGGTCCAAGGAAAACAGTCCCTGCTTATCCATCTTCTTCTAACTCAAGCTCTCCAGTTCATTAATCATAACAGCTTATAGTATGGTGACCAAAATGGGACATAATGCTCCCTGAATGGTCTCACAATGTTCTGTACAACTGACACATGATGTCTCAACTCATGCACTCAGTATGACCTCCTTTTTGCTCATACTTTGAAGAGGGGCTCAGGACCAAAATGTTGGTTATATATCTTTACCTCTTATGGATACTGTGAGACCGACCGGCTGAGTTCCTTCAGCATTTTTGTGTCTTTATGACAATCTTAGCACCTGCAGACTTTCATGTTTCACTTAACTAATAAAGGCAAGTGTGTTAGTCTTGATTCAGTGGTAGCAAGCATTTTCCCTTTGGACCTCTGAACCTGAAGCTTTCTAGAAGCTTAACTGCTTTGATTTAAGACTAGCTGCTTTGATTTAAGACGAGAGGCAATGTAAGCAGAATGTAAGCAGATTTTTTTTTATTAAAGTGGTGCCAGATACAAAAACAGCACTGCTGTTTAGTGTCTAATTCAGTGTGAGGAAATGGAAAAAGGGACAGCTCACAGTTTTGGAAAGGTAGCCTCGCTTTTATCAATTCTACTTTTGCTAATGTTCATTCTGCAGTTTCTGCCTGGTGGTCAGATCGTGTAATAACTCCATGCGGAAGAATAAAACTGGGCATAGTCAAACACATGCAAAAGTTTTTTTCACCTTGCCACAAGTTAACAATGCAGTTTATTCACATTGTATAAAATGTTTCTAATGCTCTACCCCCCACCCCTACTTGTCAGTCAACTGATACTTTGTAATTTGCTACTTTCAAAAATTTACCTTTGAATCAGAGAAGATTTGTACCCCTTAATGCATTAAAACACATGCAAGGTCGATTGTTCCCAGATACAGGCCAGAAGTTTGAATAAGTAATAGTAAATGCACAAGATTTTGAAATGCATAGCACTATGATGTGCTATGTGCTTTTGTATGGATCCGTGTGAAGAGTGACTATTTTCCATTGATTTTCATGTTAAGGTTGTGCAAGTTGCTAATGGCAAATACTCTTTAGAAATACAATGCTGAAGCCCTCAAAAAAAATTACTGATTTACTTTAAACATCCCTTTGTATCCTCTGTTTTTTACAACTCATGTAAAATCTTTGTGCATTTCAATGGCCCAGGTGCCCTTCAACAGGGCTGCATACCTCTGATTCATTTATAAGTACCACCTTCTGATTAATATTCAAGTACCTAAATATTCTGTGGTCGGGTTTCTAGAACGGAGCTTTTTGTATCCATGGCTATTTGACTCAAAAGGTATCTGACTCAGTACCTCATCTTCCACCAGGGTGAATCAAAAGATTTGTAACCTGCTGAAGGCAGGGATCCTGATCTCTACAGAAAGTCCAGGTAAAATCTATGGAAGGTTCTCAGCAGCAGAAACATTTCCTAGGGAAGCTAGAGTCAGATACTCACCAGCTATGGCAGGGATTGAAGGCCATTACATCCTACAGGGCAGAAAACCATAAATGGCTATATACCTCACTACCCGATGAGTTAACATCTTTTATGCTCGCTTTCAAAAAGAGAACTCCATAGTACCAATGAGAATCCCTGCAGAAGCTGACGATCCTGTGCTATTTGTCTCTAAGGCCAATGTCAGAACAACGTTCAAGAATGTAACCCCTCGCAAGGCCTTGATGGCGTACCTGGCAGGGTAAAGTCTGTGCCAACCAACTAGCCGGAATGTTCACAGACATTTTCAACCTCTCATTGCTGCAGTTGGAGGTTCCCACCTGCTTCAAAAGAGCATCAATCATCCAATAGCCCTTACATCTACTGTGATGAAATGCTTTCAGAGGTTGGTCATGGCCAGAATTGTATCTAAGTAAAGATCTGGACCCATTGCAATTCACCTACTGTTGCAATCACTTCACAGTAATACAATTGCACTAGCTCTCTCCCTCAGCTCTGGACCGCTTAGGCAACAACATGTACATCGGCTACTCTTCACTGACTACAGCTCAGCTTTCTACACCATCATACCCTCACTACTGGTCAACAAGCTCCAAAACCTGGGCCTCTGCAACAACATCCTTGACTTGCTCATCAGAAGACCATAGTCAGTATGAATTGGAAACAATCAACAAAGGTGCACCTCAAGGATGAGTGCTTAGTCCACTGCTCTACTCACTATACACCTATGACTGGGTGGCTTCTTTTCTTTCTTTGGCTTGGCTTCGCGGACGAAGATTTATGGAGGGGGTAAAAAGTCCACGTCAGCTGCAGGCTCGTTTGTGGCTGACCAGTCCGATGCGGGACAGGCAGACACGGTTGCAGCGGCTGCAGGGCAAAATTGGTTGGTTGGGGTTGGGTGTTGGGTTTTTCCTCCTTTGCCTTTTGTCAGTGAGGTGGGCTCTGCGGTCTTCTTCAAAGGAGGCTGCTGCCCGCCAAACTGTGAGGCGCCAAGATGCACGGTTTGAGGCGTTATCAGCCCACTGGCGGTGGTCAATGTGGCAGGCACCAAGAGATTTCTTTAGGCAGTCCTTGTACCTTTTCTTTGGTGCACCTCTGTCACGGTGGCCAGTGGAGAGCTCGCCATATAATACGATCTTGGGAAGGCGATGGTCCTCCATTCTGGAGACGTGACTGGGTGGCTAGGCACAATTCAAATGCCATCTTCAAATTTACTGATAACATCTCGGTCGTCGGCAAAATCACAAACAGCAATGAAGATGCGTACAGGAGTGAGATCAACTGGTTGAGAGGTGTCACAACAACCTTGCACTCAGCGTTAGTAAAACTAAGGAACTTATTGTGGACTTCAGGAAGAGGAAATTAGGAGAACATGAACCAGTGCTTTTCAAGGGGTCAACAGTGGAAAAGGTTAAGAACTTCAAATTCTTAGGCATCAAGATCTGACCTGGAGCCTCCATGTTGATGCAATCATGAAGAAAGCTCAACATCAGCTATACTTCATGAGAAGTTTGAGGAGACTTGGTATGGTATCAAAGATTCTTGCAACTTTCTACACGTGTACCATGCATTCTGACACGTTGAATCACTGTCTGGTATGGGGGTGCCACTCTAAAGGCAGGAAAAGACTACAGAAAGTTATGAACTCAGCCGGTACCATCATGGACATCAGTCTTCACTCCATCGAGAACATCTATACAAGGCAGTGTCTTAAAAAAACAGCCTCTATCCTGAGGGACCTTCACTATCCAGGCCATGCCCTCTTCACACTGCTACCATCAGGATGAAGGTACAGGAGCCTGAAGATGAATGTCCAGTGACACAAGAACAGCTTCTTCCCCTCTGCCATCGGATTCCTGAATGGAGAATGAACCTCTGACACTACCTCCGTTTTTCTTATTTTGCACTAATTTGTTTATTTTTAAAATGAAATTTAGAGTAAAATTTGCATCCAAATTGCTGCTGCAAAATAGCAAATTTCGTGACATGTTCACGACAATATATTCTGATTCTGAACAACATTGGTTAGAGTAGTGGACTTAGTAGAGAGGGCCAGTAATTGTATTCTTATCAGTACTGTGATTAGTTTTTATTTTTAATTCCAGAGATCCTTTTGAAAAGGAAATTTAAAAAAAAGTTACCAAGGAACAAGGCAATTTCATTTAACTCATCAAATAAAAGATCTGGAATTACAAGTAAAAGTTAGCATTGGTACCTGATGATGTGAAACAACTTAAATACTGAAACAATTTCATTTGATTTCTTAATTTGCTTCAGGGAAACAAATCTGTTGGCCATTGTCGGACTTCAGAGTGTAGTTGATTGACCCTTAACTGTCTTAACAACTCCGAAGCAATTAGTGATGGAGTATAAATATCAAAGCTGTCAGTGACATCTATAGCCCATATGCAAATAAGTTTTTTTAAATGATTTTCCCATATACAGGATACATAAGTCTCATGAAGTGCACAATTGAAGCGCATATTGTGGCACATAATTAAAGTTCATATTGTAGTGGAGAAAGCTAGCAGGCTTTGCAGCAACATAGAAAACAAAAGGCAATTGGCCCTTCTAACCTGAACCCTGATGCAGGAGTACATATTGTTCTAGGATGAGATTACAATAAAGAAATCACCTGAACCAAAGGTTATTACATTCAAGCACCTCTTGAAAGAAGCAATCAACAATAAGAATCCTCGTCAAATATGCACAGGAGGCACAGCAATTAGTGTTATATGGCGAGCTCTCCACTGGCCACCGTGACAGAGGTGCACCAAAGAAAAGGTACAAGGACTGCCTAAAGAAATCTCTTGGTGCCTGCCACATTGACCACCGCCAGTGGGCTGATCTCGCCTCAAACCGTGCATCTTGGCACCTCACAGGTCGGCGGGCAGCAACCTCCTTTGAAGAAGACCGCAGAGCCCACCTCACTGACAAAAGGCAAAGGAGGATAAACCCAACACCCAACCCCAACCCACCAATTTTCCCCTGCAACCGTCTGCCTGTCCCGCATCGGACTTGTCAGCCACAAACGAGCCTGCAGCTGACGTGGACATTTACCCCCTCCATAAATCTTCGTCCGCGAAGCCAAGCCAAAGAAAGATCACAAATGCCAACAACCCGGGTTTGAATCCAGTGCTGTCTGTAAGAAGTTTGTATGTTTTCCAGTTTCCTCTGTGTGCTTGGTTTCTTCCCACATTTCAAAAATGTACATAGTTAATGGTCACATCAGTATATTTGGGTAGCACAGGATCATGAAACACAAGTGCTCATTAGGTTAACAACATGGATTGTTCCACATAGCCAGAGACAGTCATAGCTGAGGCCCACACTGAACCCATAGCTACACCTTTGATTTGGAGAAAGTAAGAGGAGTTGAAGGAAAAGTTATCAAGGGTGAGCGCCAGTTTTGCAAGACAAGAGGGTGACAATGCAGGAAGAATTTAAGAGCCTTGAAGCCTTCCTTATGGGGAATGGAAGTGTACAGAGGCTATCCTTCGTGAAAAGCATGTAATCCAGTCCAGGAAATTGAAAGTTGTCGAGGTGGTGGATAGAATGCAAAGTTTTTCTCAGATGTTGGAGGGAAAGGAGCAAGGGGACAAAATGAAGTTGAGGTGTGATGATACTGTACCCATTTGCTGGGGGAGGAGGATTGGGTTTGTGGATCTAGAAGAAAATAGAATCTGGTAGTGCAGTGTTGGGAAACAGAGGTTAGAAGCTGTAGACGGGAGATCTCTGGTGGTGATGAGGTCAGTGGTAGTCTGGGAGATGGTGACCTGAAACTTATTGGTGGAGTCCTGTTCAAAGGGTAAGCAAGAGGAGGTGTCCTAGAGCTGCTGTCTGGCCTCAGCAAGTTAGAGGTTCATGCACCAAAACTACAACAGCATCACCCTTGTCTGTGGGTTTGATGATGTTGGAATTGGTGTGGAGAGAGTGGAGGGTAGTGCATACCAAGGGGGTGAGATTGGAATATGTCAGAGGAGTGATGAAGTTGAGATGGTTTATGTCTTGTCATCAGTTGGGAATAAAAAGATCCAGAGCATGAAGAAGGCCAGGAGGAGGAAGGCTTGAGGCAGGAGAATGGGTCCTCAGTAGGGGTGGAGAGTCCTGGATTGAAAGCAGGCATCTAGATGGAGGTAGTGGAAGAAGAATTCGGCATCATGGCGGATATGGATCATTAAAGTCTGGGTGTGGAGGGACAAAAGTAAGGGCTCTAGTGAGGTCAGAATGTTCTGTCTCAGAGAGAAGAGGCGATAGTGAAAACCAGGCAAGGGGATTAAGGAGGGTGGAGAATTGGGGTCAGTGGGATGGTCTACTCTCAAGAAGATTTGCAATGAATGCTCCTCCTGCCACAGGTATACCTGGTGGGAAAGCTGGATATATATTCCTATATATATGCAAAGCGCACTGTGATATCACTACCCCCTTTTCCCTGCACTATACAACCAACAGAGCATTGTCTTAAGTCCAGAACATTGTAATCTGCCATCTTCAAGGGAAGAGTGATTCAGTGAAATAATATTAGGAAAAAAAATCTGTAATTGCCTCAGTTACTTACAGTGCATCAGATATTTGCTTACTTGTTATTTTGCAGAACTCAAACATGAAGACTGAAAGGGAAGAGTTAATCCTTGCTTTCCACAATTACAGATCAAATATCAATCCCAGCAGCCAACTGGATTTGATCTTTATTGTGTGATAGAAAAACTTAGGATATGTATACTTGCTATATGTAACAGTTTTAAATTAATTACTGAGCGATTGCATCATTAATAAGGAGACCATATTTGGCATGAGGGTGGGACTAGGGAGTGAGTCAGAGAGTGAGGAGAGAGAGAGACAGGGGAGCAGAGAGCGAGAGAAAGAGAGAGGAGGAGGATGGCTGGCTTGCTGTCAGTCTTAAAACAAGTACATGTGTAATCTTGATAAGGAGGTGGAGCTCTGTGAAAGCCACTCCTTGAGTTCACCCCCTGTGAAAGTAAGAAAATCTTTTCTCCAAAGCTGTGCAGATCTTTGTTCAGTGATTTGGAGTGGTGAGGGAACAACGTGAAAACTACAGGGTACCATGGGCCAGCTGTGCTGCTTTCGATTCTGTAAGGAGAAGACTGGTAGGTAATGTTTCAGATGCAGTTCTTCATTATAATTTTTTTCTTTGTTGAGTGAATGTACTGCTGTGGCTAGTAAGTCCCAATACATGAATATTTGTTTTAGAAAAATAGACAGGTAAGATAGAAGACAGCTGTTCTTTTTTCACAAAGGTGCTGTGCTGCACAAGTTGCCCACTTCTATAATTAAATGCCAGTGTCTAGAACAGTTACTGCTGTACCGTATTTAGTGATCAACAAAGGAAAACTGATGCAGCATTGTAGCACTGGTGCATTTCATTTATAGAGAAAGAGTTATTTTTAGTTCTGAGGTGAAAATCTGCAGAATATTTATTTTAAAAGCAAAGAAGAATATCAATATTATTTCAAAATAGCCTACTTAGGAAGCAATATGCTACTGTTTGATAAAGGAAGTCAGTACATCTTGGGATGGTAATCTTCTACAGTTATTCTTTGTAAAAGCAGGCAGATGTTATGGATTATAATGGTTGCGTTGAAAATTAGTCGGAGACAAGTTCCTGAGTGAATCTAGTAAAGCCAGTGATTGGTTTCTCATTGCAAGATAATTTTTAAAAATACAGGAATATTTCAATAACTTGATTGTTACATGATCATTTTCATCTATTTGTTTACATCACAATGCATGTTGCAGGCAATTTCATATTTCTCTTTACAAGAATTGAACGTGTCACTGAGAAAATACATGCTGAATATCAAAAAGGCCTTTCATGTTTTGGAATCAATAATACAATAAAACAAATGTACATAAGGATCAGCACCAAATATGGATGTTTAGTGATGGGTATTAAGACCAGCTCTCACTTCCAAGATGCATTTGCATCAGTGTTTCTAAAAGAGTAACAAAGGACCATTCCAACTTTTCCTCAACCCATGTAATACTATATACATTTGCTTTTAAAGGTGTCAACTGGATGTTCATTTTTTTAAGTTAATCTCCCTGTTATAGAAGGTTTATTTCATTGTCAGATTTATAGATTCATAGTTAGACAGCATGGAAACAGACTCTTTGGCCCAATTTGTCTTTGCAAACCAAAATGCTTAGCCGCACTAATTCCATTTGCCTCTGTTTGGCCCACATTACAAAAATAAGTTTCCTGTTATGTACCTGTCCAAATGTTTAAAATTTTGTAATTATACCCACTTCTGTCACACTACCACCACCCTCTGTGTGAAACATGCCCCTCAGGTCCTCTTTTAAATCTTTCCTCTCTTAAACTGGTGCTATCCAGAATTAGAACAAGACTGATAATCTACCCCGCTTTGCCTATCATAATTTTATAAACCTTGAAAAGCACGCCTTCTTAGTTTTCTTCACTCCAAGAAAAAGTGTCTGGCATTGTTTTGAAATTTTTTGACCCAAGATGGTCACGCAAACCTTGGGGTGTGACAAATCCCACAGTTTAAAGAAAAAATAAACCATGAAAAGCAATATATCCTTAACTTCATTATAAAAGTTTCAGCTGCAGATTTTATGCCAAGAAGTTGAGCATACTTGGCTTCATGCAGAACTTTAGTAACCTAGATTTCATCAAAAGGCATCTGAGTGAAGCCTCAATTCATGATTTAAATTTGATTTGGGCTATAATTTGTACCTAGAGACCATTCTCTGAAGCATCCCTTTGGTTATAAAGATAAAAACATTGATTAATGTGTAATGAATGAACATGGATATTAAAAATTGTATTTTTATATCATCTATTAAGCAAGAAGCTCATACAGTTATCTCCCCTATGAATATGATGTTTTTTATGCCATTTTCACATTCTCATTAAATGCTTTACAAAATACATTTTTGGAAATAACACACATGGGAACATTGGTATGTGAAATTCATTTTCTGGAGTCTTGATTTGTTAGATTTCAGAGAAGGCTCAAAATTAATGTGCAAATAATGTAAAATAAAATTAATGATATTGAGAAATTGTTAAAATAAGTTAAATAGTTTATAATTGGTTAACTTTGAGAAATCTATTATTGTCTGCTTTGTGTATATAAATTGAACACAATTGGAATATAATTAATTGAAAAACAAGAAATAATAACAGGTAAGATTGAAACATTGCAGCTACAATAGTAGATTGTGAAGGCATAATATTCCTTAGAGTATACCAAAATCTGTCTGGCACGTAATTAATTTATCTATTACTTTAAGAAAATGTTTATAGATTAGTGCATTATAGAAATGCTTAGGTTTGAGAGCTCTATCATGGCACTGTTGTAATGTAGAACTGCTAACTGGTCAGACACTCTAACATTTGAATATGATAGACTGAGGTGGGATGTTCTTGTTTATAACTCTCCAGTTTAACATTTAAAATCTTATTGTGCTGTTCCAAAAGCAGTAGGAACTTCCCTGTTGTCCTGATCAACATTTCTCTGGAACTAAAACTACCAAAGAAAATCCTGTTCATCTATTTTGTTGCCGTTTCTGATATATTGTGCAAAATGGTTTCTGTGCTTGTTCCTTTATTTCAAATTTTCATGAATAAATTTGATATACTTTAATACCATGAAGTGTACAGTTATTTTAAATAGCTTTTAAGAGTCCTTCCCTAATGTGAGGTACCCAACATCTTGGAAATGACAGAACGACTGCACTCAGTCTTTTACTTATAATGGGTAAAATATCAGCTGTAAAGACTTTGAAGACCTATTCTGGATGCACAATTTATATTGATTTAAATTGTACAAAGCATTGAGTCTTTATTTCAATGACTGCCTGCTTTTAAATTTCCTTACTATTGAGCATTAATGTCAACTTTTTTTAAACTTAATTTAAACTGTTGACCTTTACAATGTGGAATTTTGCAATATGAAAATGGCAAGTTGAGCTGCCAAAGGAAGTGGTAGAGGTGGATACAATTAAAACATTTAAAAGATATTTGGGCAGGTACTTGGATAGGAAAAGTTTCTGGACCAAGCACAGGGAAATGGGAAAGGTTTTGATGGGCAACTTGCTTGGCATAAATAATTTGGGCCAAAGGGCCTTGATCCATGCTGTATGGCTTCATGACATCTACAATATCTCAGTTTAAACTAGCTTTAGTCTTCTGGAAAAATAACAATTTTGGCATACTTTTGACTTTTAGTTAAACATCTTCCATTTGGTTATAAACAAGAGGTTACTTGATATCAGTGTAAAACAGCATGGATTATATGAAGTTCTGTAAAGTTAAATTTCCCCTTTCCCTTTTATAAGCACAACTGAGTCATGATTCCTACAAATTAATTCATGGTCATTTTGTTTTATATCTGCTTGTTAAACTTTCTTTTCTATAAATATGCAGTTCAGTTCATATCTGGCTGTGGAAGTTATTTAAGGACTGCCTAATTAGGATCCAAGACCAACATGTTCCAGTAAAGAGGAAGGACAAGGATGGCAAGGTCAGAAAACCTTGGATGATGAATAGATAATGAATTTGGTCAAAAAGATAAAAGAAGCATATGTCAGGTTAAGGAAGCTAGAATTAGACAGGGTCTTTGATGAATGAGGAATAAGGGAAAAAACAGTAAGATTTGAAGGATAGTGTTCAAGCAGGGCATTAGGAAGGCCAAATGGGCTATGAAATGACCTCGGTGAATAGGATTAAAGAAAAACACAAGACATTTATGCTTCCATAGAAACAAGAGAGTAACTAGGGAAAGGATAGAGCCACAAGGACAAAAGAGGAAAATTAATGCTTTGAACCAGAAGAAGAGAGTAAGGTACTAAATTAATACTTGACATCACCAAGAAAAGGGACATGAGGGACAGTAAGTGCAGAGTGGAGAATGCACTAATGTGTTAGGGCATTTTGAGATCAAGAAAGAAATGGTGCTGGGTCCTTTGAAAGGTATTAGAATGTAAAGTTCCCATGACCTGATGGGTTATATCCCAGATTATTTAAATGCATGGAAAGAGATTGCTGGGGCTTTGGTGAAGATCTTTGTGTCTTCAGTAGCATTAGGGCAGATGCCAGAGAACTGGAGGGTAGCCAATTTTGTTTCTTTGTTCAAGAAAGGAAATAGGAAATTATAGAGACAATTCAAGAGATTATAGGGCATATACCAGTCTTTACCTTCCTTCAGGTTCTGGGTCTCCTAGGCCATCAGAAACATCCAGCCAGCACTGAACTAGTATTCTTAATACAACTTTCAAAAATGTATGCATAGTCTGGGTTTAGCTTTGTAACTAGAGTACATTTCCAATATCTGAAAACTACATCTGAAAATCTGTTATCCAAAATTTTTTTGGCGGCAACATGATGTCACAAGTTGAAAAAATATTTTCACCTGATGTGCTCATGTGGGGTTCTGATGCTCTGTTAGCGACAGTTTGGTAACAGCATGGAAAAGAGATAGGTGAATGGCTGGATGCCGGCGCAGAGAAGCAGTCTGGAATCTCGAGCCGTCAGTGAGTGACTGGAGGAATTCGGCGGGTCAGGAGAGATTGTCCTCATTTCCGGTAGCTCTGCCCCTCTCTCTTTCCATTTCTTCTTTACCCTCCACTGTACTTGGTTCTCTGCTGTTCCGACGTCATTCAGGAGAGCAGCCTCCCGGGCAGGAGCAGGGACCTCAGGCTCCTGGGCAGAATCAGTGATAGCGGTGGGGAGGTGTTGGGGATTGGCGACGGCGGCAGTAATTCGGGTTCCCAGGCAGAATCGGCAACGGTGATGGGGAGGTGTCAGAGATCAGTGACGGCCAATACAAGTTTTCTGCTGATGTTACTGGGCAGCTTAAAGCCATTTCTCAGTTATCCAAAAAGTTGGGTTAACTGAAAAGCATCTGGTCCTAAGAATTTTGGATAATCGGAAACATACTGTATTTACATTTTAATTTTCTACTCAACACAGTCAATTTTGGATTATTAAAATTGCTCTGTTGCATTCACATTCAAGGTTGGAACCTGAATAAAAACAGGAATGAATATGGTCCATGGTTACCATTCTGTCTCAGCTCACATTTGACAAAAATCTCTTATCAACCCTCTCAGGGATGTTTGTTGTAGAAATACCAGCGTTCCAACAAGGCTGGTTTGTTTTTTAGAGTATTAAAAACTGCTAAAAAGATCTGAAAGCAATTTGCTGAATACAACAATTAAGACAGTACTATGGAAGAATGAAAACTGCCTATTCATGAGTGACTGACAGTAATAAATTCTTTCAAGTCAAACTATTTAGGGTGATAATTTTATTTTTAAAGGTTTATCCGTGATATTGAAACTTAAATTTATTTCAAGTTAATTATTTGAAATGGTTATTATGATACATCTTTACATCTATTTTGAATTTTTTTTTCATCATTCTCTTGATTGCAACACCACAACTGGATAATCAACAACACAGGGCCATACTGATTTTTATTTTCATTTTGATACTTATTCCCTTCATGTTGCTGAAAGAAAACAATTTTATGACAGATATTCAGTTTTAGAGGGGTGACTTAGAATGAGAACAACTTGCAGAATTCCATAACATCCAGAAAACATATATAGACCAAATGAGAATAAGATCATGGTGGGTGTACATTAAGAGCAAAGGAACCTGTTTTCCTTTCCAAGTGTATAAGTTACCAACAAAGCTTCATAGCAATAGGAAGAAAAAGTAACATTTCTGTGGCACTTCCACCACAAAAGTGACCTCTTTAACACACTCTTTTTCTTGCATTGTCCCACTTTTTAGACAGCTGTCTCGGCCCAAAACTCTTAATTTGTTCCCCTGTTTATTTTTTCATACACTTCTTCAATCTTACCTTTTATCGAAGTTTACTTTCATCTGTTATAAAATGTGATTCAGGGTCATGGTTTGTTTTGTAGCACTTCATTGGAGTGGTTTGCATGATGTCATTGCATTAATGGTGCAATATTGCTTATCACCTGATCACACTTCTGCCTTTATGATGATCATTATATGACACTCCTCCTCCATTATTGACACATCCTTGTTCATGGATGTATATATGAACACAAACTCATTAACAAACCTGAAGTCGGTCATTTGGTCAATCAAGTCCATGCTGCCTCCAAGCATGAGTCCAATTCCCTTGTAACAGTGCAAATATATTAATTCTTAGAGTGATGACTCTTCATTCCCTTACTGATTAGAAATCTATCTCAGGTTTATACCATGCATATGCAAAGCTCTGCACCCACAGCAGGTCATGGCAATGAGTTCCATAGATTAACAATTTTGGAGAAGAAATTCTTCCTCATGGCAGTCTTGAATTAGTGTCTCTTTATTCTGAAGCCGTCCTCTATTTCTGGGCTCTCACATGAGTGTAAACATCCTTTCACCATTTATCCAGTCTAGTGTCCTAAGAATCTTGCATGATATGTTCGCACCTCATTTGATTGAACTGTAATAAATAAGATTCCAACTGTCTTAATTTTTCGTCCAAGATCAAATTCTTACTAAGATTTGCCAAGAGAACCTCCTCTGAACCATCTCCATTTAAATAATATCTTTCCTAAATCAGGGTACCAAACTACAGATGCTAGAATCTAAATCAAAAGACCAACTGCTAGTCAGGCAGCATCCATGAAGGAAAATGGCAGTCAACATTTTGGGTTGAAACTCTGCTTCAGGACTAAGAAAGAAAAGGGAAGAAGTATGGTGTAAAGGAGATGGTTGAGAGGAGGCACATCATTGGATGATAGGTGGACTAAAGGAGGAATGAAGAATTATGGGTCTTTTTCTCTCCTTATCCACCTCTGTCTTCTCTCTCACACATACTTTTTGCTATCCTTCCCTCCCCTAGCCCCCTGTAATGTAATTTAATTCCTTTCCTCTTCCCTGCCTTCTGCACCCACCAATCACCCACACACTGCTCCCACTGTATCCCCTCCTCCACTGTTTCTATCAGGGCATCACTCTATTAGATGGTTCTACCAGTCTCTTCACTTCAGCAGCTGCTCCATCTTCACCTTCCCCTCCCTCCTCCGGCCTCCATCTGTCCATCACCATTAACTCCTTTTTTGGTCCACCTCTTACCTACTGATCATTCCTAGAGTGCAGACTATCCAGGCCAGGGAATGAAACAGCCTTTAATCCCAATAGTTATTTTTTTCTAATTCCAATTCTGTATTGATAATTATGATATTTAATTCCTCATCAGCATTATTCAGTATTAATGGGATGCACACAGTCTCTTCTACCATTAAAGCTGATGCAAAACCTCTATGTAACTTCTGCCATTTCCTTGTTCCCCACAAATATTATCCCAGCCAAATTCTCTAGGAGACCAGTGTTTACCTGCACTTCTTTCCTCCTTTTTTCTCAATTGAAAAAAATTCTTTATTGTGCTTTTTGATATTTATTCATAGTTTGCAGTTTATTTTAATTACCTTCACTATCTTTTTTGTCCACCTTCACTGGTTCAGAATTTATTCCTCTCTATGGGTTTACTGTTAACTGCCTTCATATATATTTTCTCTTTCAACTTTAACACCCTCTTTAACCTCTTTGGCTAACATGGATCATCACTCCCTTAACATTTTCCCTCACCCAAATACAGTGAAATTCCCAGTATCCATCACCAACTTGGATTACAGATGCCAGATATCCAAACTTTCCTGTTGCCTAAGACTCACTCTTACAATGTCTAACTAATACACCTGTATTAAGAATAAACAGTTTAAAAACAAAAGACGGTGCAAAATGTAATTTGGAAAAAAAATCAATATTGTAGTCCTTCTTTATGTAAAGTTCACTTTAAATGGGTAATTCCTGTAACTTACAAAATTTAAGTTTGAACCTGATCACTGGCGCTGTAATAGTGTTGCACTAACTGCTTTGCTCACTGTGCCACCATCAGAATTAGCCCCCCTCCTCCCCCAAGTTTACAGATAAAACCTTGTCTTTATATAACTAATAAAGATAAAGACTCTTTCGAGACAGGGATAGAGAGACTTTGGGAGAGTCGCCTCAGCAGCGAGTGTCATAGGCCAGCTGTTCATCCTGGGCGCCACCACTTTATTCAAACACAACTTTATTGAAATTTTATTCAAACACCTGCTGCAGGCGGAGCACAACTGGTGCGCTCTGCTGGCTGAATGTTTGCTTTCATCTTAACCGAGGGGTTGTGCATTGCTTCAGAGAATGTTTATTTTTACAATTTTAAACTTTATTCTTGTTTGTTTTCATTTTATTCATTTATTTCCTCCATTTTTTTGCCTGTGGTTGTCTTCCAGACACAGGGGATTTTACTGTATATTTTTTTCCTGATTATCAGAAATTCTGTTGCAATGTCTGTAAGTGCTTGCCTAAGGTCTTTCCAATTATTCTTTGACACATAGTTTAATTGTAATTCCTCTTTATTTAAGTTAAGCACAATTGTTTCTGACTCAAGTTTGTCCAGTCAAATAGAATATTAAATTCTCTCATACTATGAACACTACTTCATTGAGGACTCTCCTACCCAAAGTTGTAAGTCATCACCACGTTGGTCCAAGATTGCCTGTTCCCTATTCTGATAAAGGATCTGCAATCTGAAATACTTGTCACAGAAATGAACTTCTGACTATTTCTAGATTTTCTGTTTTTATTTTAGTTGACATTTTGTACTTTCCCTTAAAAAATGATGCCATCGATCCAAGTTACTGGGAATAAATTTCTTAGTTTTACAGGAGGTAGGAGCCAATAAACATAAGTATTTTATTAAAGGTGATAGCACATTATTTGTCGTTAACCTGCCATAATTGCATCTTAGAAATAATTAAGCTAAGAAGAAACTTTGGAGTATATCTTTTTTTTTAAATTTGGATGATGTATCTATCCTCAAAGAACTATCTCGGAAGATCTTTCCTGAAACCGCACACCAATGGCATCATGAAGAAAGTCTCTACTTCCGTGCTGTAAACGGTTATATGGTTATGGTTATATATGGTTGCCTAGTTTCCCGCAGAACCTATTGCTCAAACAAACATTACAAATGCACTCTTTGTGTGCTGTACAAGTTCACGATTCTATTTCAAAGTCAAAGGTCTTTCTTCATTTCTTTGTGGTACTATCTGTGGAATGGTTAAATATTTTCAGATAACTTTAAATATGCTTTGAAATTCCTTGTCTTTACTCAAACAACATTCAAGTCAAGACCATTTAGTATCAAGTGACATAACCATAAAGCTAAATGTATTAAATGTGTACAATGAAAATGAACTAATCATGTTGTTCAAATAATATTATGAAATATCAGATATTTGTCTTTGCAATTTATGACAATATATATCCTTTTTCATAGTCCTAATGAGTGCACAATCATCTGCATTCCATTGAGGACAAATTATTTTTACTGTGTTACACTTATTTTCACTTATTACATTCTCTCAACTTTGAAATATGTTTTGCTTCTAAAGTTCCACATTCAAACTGGTTTTTAACTATATTATAATTCCATAAATATTCTTGCTTTTATTTATAAAATATTGAGAGAGAGAATTTCAGTGAAGAATTCATCAGTTTTAAAGCATGACATGAATGGTGTGGTCAGTTACCTTAGCCAGGTCCTTCACAGGTCTGACTTCCCATCCATTATATGAGGCACTGTCTCAAGAAAGCAGCATAAAGAGTCCCATCATCAGAAGGAAAAGAGGCCTGAAGACCAACACCTCTAGGTTCAAGAACAGTTTCTTTCCAACAGCAATCAGGGTCTTGACCCTCCCCTTGTAATACTGATCACAATATAACCAGAGAGCTGTCTGCACTTTTGCAGCAATGTTTTGTTTTCCTTACATTACGGTAATTGGATATCATCTATTATCTATTTTTAATTTAATGTATATGGTTGTTTTTTTAATGAAGAAACTGTTTGGATGTTGCAAATAAAAATTCTGGTGCAAATATCCATTGTACAATGTGTATGACACTAAACATTGCTTTCATCTTCACCGAAGGGTTGTGCTTTGCTTCAGAGAATGCTTGTACCTCTCTTATCTGTGTTCTGTGGTCCAGCAACTCCCATGGTCTGGCATATTTGAATCTCCCATTGTTAGTACAAACTCCTTACAGACAGTGCAGGACTCGAACCCCGGTCCCGATCGCTAACGCTGCAAGGGCGTTGCGCTAACAGCTATGCTAATTGTGCTGCCCCACAGTATTATTTCCTGTTTTAAGCTTTGTTCAACCTTTGGTATGTTTACATAGGGGGTTCCCTTAGGGATCAATATCTGTTTTCTGGCATTTTCTGTGATCCAGCAATGGCCAGGTCCCAATGTTGCTGGATTAAAGAAGTACAACCTATACCTTGTAGTTGTCAAAAAAATAAGTTTTTCAAAGCTTTATGAAGCTACAGTTTCCATGGTAGCATGAAATTCCATGTTGCATTGTGGTGAAGAATGTTATTTTTGTTTATCAGAAGCTGCTACAGTACATTTAGAAAATGTTTGTCCATTTGGTGTCCTGCTTTTAAAGTCTGAACCACTTTAATTAAAATGAAAGCTTTTTGGCTTTCTGGTCATAATCTGGGAAGTACCATTCTTTGATTCTAAATCTCTGTGTATTTGATCAAATTATTGTGCATTTGATCTCTTGTGTTCTCTCTCCTTTAACAAATAACCAAAGAGTAGAGATTTTATATTTGTGTTTGAATAGTTTAGTGTTTGTAGATATGCACAAAGTGACTCCTGGGCTTTATAATATCAACAATAAACCCTAATTTAACTGCTATCTTTCATATACAGGTATACTGTACTCTTTACAAAAGAGTACACTTTAGAGTATTCCTACAGAAGCTTTCGTAAGCCGAAATGGCGTAAAGTTAAGAAGCGATTACCATTGATTTCTATGGGAAAATATTTTGAGCATTCCCAGACCCAAAAGATAACAAATCATTCCAAATAACACAAAAAATAAAAATAACCTACTGAATAACACATAAAACATAAAATAACACTAACATTTTTGAAAGCAGGAATGATATGATTCCTATAAATTAGAAATAATATATGTTCAGTGTAGTTAGGCTGAGTCTTTGGAAGTTGGGGTTGTGGGAGGTGTAGGAGAGAGGGGAATAAGGTCATCTATTGCCATCTCATTGTCGTCTGAATCTATCAGGTCACTAACACCAGTGGATCTCAACCTTTTTCTTTCCACTCATATACCACTTTAAGTAATCTCGATGCCATAGGTGCTCTTTGCTTAGTAAGGGATTGCTTAGGTGATACCTAATTGACTCGTTATGTGCACGGTTTCATAACTCCCAAAGGAAATGGACCAATTACTATTTTTCTCAAGCAAAATATTTCAGTAACAATTGGGTCTAGAGCAGTGATTCTCAACCTTCCCACCCACATACCACCTTAAGCAATCCCTTACTAATCACAGAGCACTGATGGCCTAGGGATTACTTAAAGTTGGTATGTGAGTGGAAAGAAAAAGGTTGAGAATCACTGCTCCACACCTTCTTCTATGTCTGCCTGCCTCAATGTCGAAGGTCAGGATTCATCAGCTGGTGTGGAAGGCTTGAAATATGATAGTATGCTTGACTACTTGGCCTCTCATACAATTCTTTGTAGGCACTCAAAGCATCCAGCAAAATTGCCCTAAACCTATGTGCCCTTTCAAAATTAAAGTCATACTTTTCTGCAATCATTGCAGCAATGTCAATCGTGGCAAAAATTGCATGCAAGTGGTTCATGTTCAGTTCCTGGATGACTTATCTTTCAGGCAGTTCGAAATTGCATTCCGTTTTGATTCGTATCCTTTCATCTTGTAATTGCATCAGGTCTTCATCTGTCAGTTGTTGGTCATGGGATGCCAAAACCTCTTCAACATCATCTTCGTCAACTTCCACAAACCCAGTCTCCTTAGCCAGATTCACTATATCCATATTTATTGTTTTTGGTTGAAGCCTTTACAATTGTTCACTGCTTCAGGACACAATTTCCTTCGAACCCCATTTCTCATTGAGACTGTTAGCCTATCGAAAGCATCTCCAAAGTTGCTGATTGCCAATTTTATATTGCAGTCTTTCCAGACCTCTCGCAAAAATGCTTCAGGGTTTCCCTCTCTGTCAGTGGCTCTTGCAATGAAACGCATCTCACTTTGCCTGTAGTAAGCCTTCATTGTGGCCATTAGGCTTTGGTCATAGTTGCAGCAACAACGTCGTATTCAGCGGTAAGAACACAACATGAACGTTACCACCATACTTGGTTACGCCAGGTGGATGAGCAGCATAATTATCGACAATCACAAGACCAATATCATCGATGCAATTTTTCTCCTCAAAAGGAGAAAAAATAGTCCTATCTTCAAAAGGACTAATATTTCCACTCATGTACTCAGATAAAATCACTTAGGTGTTCCAATTGCTTGGATGTGATACACAACAAGAAGTGTATTCTTATCAATGCCTTTAAGTGCCCTCGGATTTTCTGAATGGTACACCAGTAGAGGCCTATCACCAGTGGGGTTAATAATAGGCATCAGGGTAAACCTGTCCTTTGATGCCTTGTGTCCTTTATCCTGCTTTTCTTCCATCAGAATTTTTTCCAATAAATTGCAGTTTCTTCACAATTGAACATCTGCTTATACGAATAAGCACCTTCTGTGATTATTTTCTTCAGTCCTTCTGGAACTTTTTGGCAGCTTCAGTATCAGCCGAAGTGCACTCTCCAGTAATCTTTAAGCTAGGAAGCTGCCCTCGCCTCAAAAATGGATCAAACCACCCATGACTATCTTTAAATTCCACTTTCGCAACACTTTCATCACCATTGTCCAGTGCTTTCTGTTTCAGCTGATGAAAAAGAGTGACTGATTTCTCCCCCAAGTATAAGATCCACTCAAGCAATAGACTTTCCATTTTCTCCATTACTGGATGCCAACTAAACGAGATAACTTTGTTGCTAGCAGAACCAATAGTAACTTTGGCAGCTTTCAAGATTTTTTTCTCCTCTGTGTGTAAATAGTATGAATGGTGGACACAGGTAGGTTCAGCACATCCACAATGTCTTTATTTCACTCAACCATGATCCAAATGCTTAATTATGTCCAGTTTTACAATAAGCGTAACACCCTTAAAAGCACTCTTAGGCTTTTCCAATTCCTTGGGACCCATTCTGCTAATGGATGCCCAATATAAATCAAGTTAAAGCACAGATGCTTACAGACACTGTTCAAAGCTTTGATGCTAGGGATAGTACCCGGGAAAGGAGCTGCTCGAGGTTCACATGCAGTCGCAGGATGCATGTGCAGCCTCTATAAAAACCGAAAAACCTTTTGTAAAAGTGAACATGGCTTTCTTCGTAAAAGATCATTTTCATAATTCGACTATTTGTAAAGCGGGGTATACCTGTATATGAAAATATTTAATTTACAATATTGTGAGAAAGCACTTAAAGTGCATATCATCCATCAGCCAATCCTTCATGGAATTATAACTAACATCTGTAAAGAGTACAGACAAGTTTGGCATTTTCTCCCTGCCAGCTTCTCTTTATGAGGTGCAAAGAGTAGTTTATATATTATGTTCACTAAAATAAAAACCCAGCTTTTCAGCAAAGCCTTGGAGTGAACTCATGATAATGATCTCAATTTCTTTTTTTTCATAGTTAAGTTTTTTTTACATTATTCAAAATAACTTATGCAAATGAATATTGGCCATAAATTATGAAGAACACAGTAGATTATTTAATGCTCTTTCCTACCTGAGACCAAGGTTTAAACCAGTCAAATAGGATGATTTCTATTCCATTGGTTGATTAGTCAGTATCAAAGAAATAGGAATTATTATAGTAATTTTAATTACTGCATGTATGGAAATTTTTAAATAAAATATTTAAAAAATAAATTTGCCTTGTGACCTTAATGGAGTCCTCACTGATCAATATTTGTGGCTGAAATAAGAAGAGGTTACTTCCTTGGTATATCCCACAGAAACCACAGTGAGCTTTAAAAAAAAGAGTTCCCGTTATTTTAACTTAGGCACTTTTGTGAAATTTTGCTTCACAGAGAGAACATATCTAAAACAAAATTGAGCATGACTTCCAGTCTCTAAATATAATTCATGAAGAAGGAAACGTAACCTGTGGTAGTAATAGTTCAGAAAAATTTTGATCATATAAATGGGTTCCAACCATAAAAACTGATCTTGTGCTTCCATGAACCATCTCAGAATGCTTTTCTGTTTTAAAAATGCTATACAAACACAAGTTGTTGACAGCATGTGGTTAATGTTTGGTGTGTTATATGAGAAGATGATACCTGATCTGTTTTGTTTGTTGTGGTGTGTAGGAGAAAAGAAAGAGGGTGAACCTGATGAGGAGGAACTGGTCAGTCTGAGTAAACGTCTAGTGGAGACCGCTGTGAGTAAGGCTGTACAGCAGTACCTAGAGGAAACACAATCCAGAGCAAAACAGAACAAAAATGGGCAGAAAATCAGCTCAAACTTGTTTAACAACATTGACCAAAACAATGGCAACAAGAAATAAAAACATTACATTTTGGAACTGGTGCTTAGTATGGCCAGAGAGTATTTTTATGAGCATTGTCTCAAGTGTTCAGTACATCAAGAATTGAAAAACTGAGGGAAAGTATTAAACGGAAATGGAGAATAATCAAGACTTCGCAATTTATTCATCCAATGTTCTCCAACACAACTAAAGGAAAGAATGGTCTTCTGCTCGATGTTTGTGTTTGGACGTCATATGAAAGGGTCTCAAGTACCTGAAAATGTTGATTTGATTTTCCTTTAACATGACTGTTTCATTGATTTAGTTTCAACGTGTTTTTATTATTGTAGCAGCAAAAATAATGGAACACCATAAAATAGAATACATCTAAAATGATTGAAGAGAGAATATAAGTAAAATTGAACTCTTGGAATAAACTATGTCGATTTATTCATTTCACAAGTTTGTTACATGTAATCTGAATCTTCAAGTGCATATGGTTATTACAAGTCTTTATTTATAATTATAGTTGTGCCATCAAAACAATCTACATTTCTTTTGAATATTTAGTGAGAATAAATTGTAGAATTTAATAAGCTTTTGTTAAATGAAACATTTTTATCTTTTCTTCTTCAGGAAAAAAGCATGATTCAGACGTAATTAAGAATGCTCTGCAGAAAGAAACCATTGCAGTACAGTGCAAACTTAATCAGATAAAGGAACTATTGTCGCATCCAGAGACACAAATAAGAATGCAGAGGGAAATGGCTATAAAAAAAATACATTGCATTGAAGCAGTGATAGCAGGAGGATCTGTCAACAATGATACTTATAATTTGTAAAATGGAAAAAAGTACAGTAATAAAACCTCAGAGGAAATGAGGGTTGAAATCAACAAAAATTAAACAAGGTTTTTATAATCTTGACTTTGTATGTAAGTGACTTCAATTGGAAAGTTTAAAGTTCAATATTGTTTTATTGAAATTCAGTCAACCTGTAATATTGTAGCTCTGAATCCAGTTTGATTGCATTTAAATATATATATTAACACACACACACACACACACACACACACACACACACACACACACACACACACACACACACATATATATTTTATATATATATATGCTGCTTTTATTTTTCCACATCCTATTAAATTTATGAACAGGCACCAATTAGTTTACAGTTGTCTTGAGTGTTTAATTAAGAAAAAATTGTAGTTAGTTGGTTTGACCAGAATAAATTAGACCTACACAAGTATTTGTTCAAAGAATATTAATTTAATTTGCATTTGCTTTAGATTAATTAGCATTACTAAGTTAGCATGGATCATGAGTAAATCAATAGGTCTGAAATCATTATATACAATTTAGATCACTTGACTGGCACACAGTCTATTAAATTTCCAGAAATGAATTACAAGTGATTGTTACCACTTTCGACTGAAAGAAACATGTTATTTGCCTCGTTTGCATTTTCGTTGTTGATATTCTCCTAACATGCATTCAGATAACTTGGGGCAAAGCAGCTTTTTCACATCTATGCAATTAAAATAGGAACTACTTTCTAAAATTCAACTAGAGTCTCAGATTTTCATCCATTGAGGGAGAATATTTAACACTTTAATTATTTCTTTCACAAAATCATTAATTTTAATAGCAGTATCTTTTACATTATACTTATTCTTAACAGTAAAGATTTTCGATTAAACAGTGCAAACATTTGCATGTTAATTTTAAGCAATTATAAATATTGATTGATCCATCTGCCTGCTAATTAAAAAGAAAATAGGTTGTAAATGCTGTTTGAATTTGAGAAAATATCTATTCCAAGGGCATCTGAACGTCAATTTCATTTCTGAGGAGCAACAAAGCATGATTGTGTGTTTCACAGAACATTGAGAAAGAATTTTATAGGTGACTACCGGTATTATTTTGGCTTTAAATTGCTTTTTGGTGATACATAAAATACTATGTTCCACACATTACAATTTAAAATTAAATGTGCACATTTCAAGAACAAATTCAAGAATCAATTAGATAAATAATGGATTTCTATTGAAAATTGAAAATTACATGAAATGGTTGGTTGTAAATTATGTAGAAATGTTTGTACTTCATTGAGCCTTCTAGTGAAATAATTCAGTAGATAAAAAATATAGATTTTTTAAACTTTTTAAGTATTTCCCAGCTTGTTTTCACAGCAAAAAGGACCAAAAGTGAGAATTAGGAAAATTGATTAGAGGAAAGAATAAAAAGTTAGATTTTGAGATGGCTTTTGTGGCTATACTGAGAAGGGGGTGGGGGGGGGGGACATGATAATGGATAAAATGAGTAAATTTAAAATGTGCAGTGCTGTGAACATACTGTCATATGGGAGCAAGAGAGTGAAGTCATGGCATTGCAAGCTGGAATGCTGGGGTGGAGAAAATTGCAGAGGCAGACAATCGGATGACTATGTTAGCAAGATAAAGACAATTTTATGGCAATCCCTTGAAGAAAGGAAACCCACTAAAATTGCTAAAGCAAATTTTTTAGTATGGGTTAAGGCATGATGAATGGAAGTTTAGATATGATAGCGTTCACCCAGAGGTGTTTGAAAAGATGCAAAAACATAAACATGTCAATGTACAAAATTGGTCCCAATGATTGAGAAAATTGCTGAAACTCCACCATTGCAGCTGGAAAATCTGCATTCAATATATGAACTAATTCAGAATAAGGATGTTTCTTTCATGAACATTAAGTATTCAATTGTAGTAAGAAACTTACTTAGTTTACAAATGCAGCTTAGACCTGCCAGCTTTAGGAGGTAAGATGGAGAGCAGGCAGTTCGATTCAGGACCTCAAGTTTAGCATCCACAGACTCCCTGCCATTGAACAAAATGTGAGAACTCAAGTAGTGTTGATAGAGGTGGCCATATTGGAGAAGTGATCCTTGGCCATTTGCAGTCTCTGAAGGGACTTGCATTCTTTTTCTCCTTTTTTTGCAAGATGGCACCAGTGCTTGGTGACTCTGCTATTCTTTGAATGGCACGCGAAAGACAACTTTTCACTGTATCTTGGTACATGAGATAGTAATAAATAAATCTAATAAATCATCGAATATCTGCTTCCCTTCCTTCCACTAGCACTGGACACAAAGATTTTGCTTCCTGAACACTTTGGGTGTACTTTATGGATTTTGGCCTGCTAAACATGAAAGTTGCCTTAAAATCTTCCTATCAAAATTTTGTTTAGATATAACCTATTTTTATGATTTCCTGTCATATTTTTAACATGTTACAAGCAGACAAAACCATGAAGTTTAACTTATTGAAAATGTATTTTCTGCATTCGCACTTGGACTCCTTCCCTGCTGACATTGGTGCAGTCAGGGATGAACGTAGTGAAAGGTTTCAACAGGACATCACGACCATGAAAAAGCATTATCAGGGCAACTAGAATCCATCAATGCTGGCAAGACATTTTTAGGTCGGTTGAACTCACACAATGTGTCAGCATTGTTATGTGATTAAACATGCTAAATTCAATAAAAGTTAATTTTCTGTTTCTCCAACTTCCTGTGTGATACAGCAAATCTGAAATTATCTTTGTGTTCAGCTTGAATTTGTCTTGTAATCCCCATTTTTTTTCAGGAAGCAAACCTTTTGGGAGAAAAAAAGTTGTTCATTGTAATCAGCCAGTGGCCATTGCACAGTCCACATGAAAACAAGGCACAAAACACAAAAGTGCTGGAGAAACTCAGCAGGTCACACAGCATGCATAGGAAGTAAAGGGAAATCAACATTTCAGACCTGAGCACTTCATCTGGAAACAAGGTCCCGTCTTCAGGATGAAGGCCCTTCCCTCATCATTTATGACACTACCCTGATGCTCAATGGGATACATTGAGAATTGAACTCAAATTGTATTATCTAACATGCACTGTAAGGCATTCAATGATAATTTTATTTACTCCTTGTCAAGATCTCTCATTTAACCTTCGCCATCAATATAAACTTCAGGTATGGTCTGTAAAATTATATCAGTATTTCAAAACTCCAACCCTCTGACAATAAAGTCCAATTTGTAATGGACGATAACTTTTTCCAATTCATGCACAATAGTCCTTAGTTTCTTCATATTGAAGTAAATATCATGTTTTCCCACAATTAACCTCTATTTGCCAAGTTTTCATCCATTCACTCAACCTATCTAAAAGTTGTATCCAAATATCTTCATTGCAAGATGCCTTGTCACTGTTGTGTGTGAAGCAGTGGTTCTCAACCTTTTTCTTTCCACTCACATACCACTTTAAGTATTCCCTATGCCATAAGTCCTCTGTGATTAGTGAGGGATTACTTAAGGTGGTATGTGAGTGGGAAGGGAAGGTTGAGAATCACTGCTCTAGTCCCAATTGTTACTGAAATATTTTACTTGAGAAAAATTGTCATTGGCCTAATTCCTTTGGAGTTATGAAACTGTGCACATAACAAGTCAATTAGATACTATTAAAACAGTGGTTTTCAAACTGCCCATATACCACCTTCAGCAATCCTTTACTAATCTTGAGCACCTATGGTGAGTGGAAAGAAAAAGGTTGAGAACCACTGGTGTGGAGGAAATGTGGCCTTCCTGTCTGTCTGGAATGTGTGTTGCGGGCGGTCACATCTCCTCCCGTCTGAAACTTATTCAGAAGTCACATCACCTGTCAATTAAGGTTGGACTCCAGCCACCCATTAGTGCACTCCTTGCTGTTGGCTAATTTAAATCATCTAGGGTCATTATTGGCTAGAAGTACAGATTAACACTGTGTATATAAAACCAACACATAGCACATTCTTTCTGCCTTGTGACATTGTTCCACGCCAGGTCACTTCTATTGATATTGCTGGAAGAGTAGGTAAGGTGTGCACTGCATTGAAGCTGAGCCAATAGTATTGCGATAGATCAATACTTGCAGAAAGCTGCACCCCTGAGTATGTGTGTAAGAGTCCCTGCTTGTAGTGTGTATACTCAAGTGTGTGAGCGTATTGAGTAGAGGTTCACTATTATTGGAGTCCAATCTAGGTCTGAGGTGAATGACTACATCGTTGCTGAAGTGAAGTAGTAATTGAGTACCATTTAACATTCTCCCTTGTTTGTCTCTCGTGCGTGAAAGTTACACGATTGTCTCACTTGTCTCTCTGTGAGCCCACTGAACCTGATACTCTTCCCAACACAACAATTACCTATTCCTGTGTCCTCAGCAAATTCTGATGCTACATCCTGCCCACTTCCTGTGTTCATACATATAAATAGAAATAATTGAAGTCCAAAAATTGATCCTTGAAGCACTTCATTTGCAATCTGAAAAAATACACGATTCTCTGCATTCAGTGTGACATCCCATCTTCATTCCATGCTAATATGATGAAATCATATCCATTATATCAGATTTTTATGGGGCTCCATGTCAAATATCTTCTGAAAATCTAAATAGACTACATCAATAAAGTTCTCTCCATAAACTCTGCTTGTTACATCCTCAGATTTGTGTCAACATGATTTACCGTTCATAAAATCTGTGGACTTGGTTTGATTATATTAAACTTCTCTAAGTAACTAGCTATTTTTTTCCTTGATTATAGAGTCCAGCATCTTGCCAACAACAGGTGTTAATCTGACTGGCCAATAGTGACCCAACTTGTCTCCTCTCCCAGAACAATAGAGATATGTTTGCAGTTTTCCAGTCTACGAGGTCAGTGAGTTTTGAAAAGTCTCAGCCAATTATTCCACTACCTCTTTAAAACCTCTTTAAAGCCTTGTGGCTTGTCTGCCTTTAGTTCTGTTAGTTTCTCTAAATTTTGATCCTTCATGATATCGATTGTTGCAAGGCTGCGTGGTTGTTATATGGTGGCATGGTTAGCGTAGCAGTTAGCGCAACACTGTCACAGCACCAGTAACCAGGATTCGAATCCGGTGTTATCTGTAAAGAGTTGTACATTCTCCTTGTGTCTGTATGAGTTTCCTCCAGGTGCTCTGTTTTCCTCTCACCATTCAAAACACACTTGGGGGTTAATTAGGATTGATTTGGCGGCACAGACTCATGGACCTAAAGGGCCTGTTACTGTGCTGTTCGTCTAAATTAAAAATAATTTCTTCTGCACTGTTTGAAACTTCCCCATGAAAAATCTTTAGGATCTTCGCATTATTTTTCTCCTTGGAGACTAATAGAGAGTATTGATTTAATTTACCCACTGTTTCTTTGCATTCCGTTATCAATTCCCCAGTCGTTCTGTCTAAAGATCCCACACTTTCTCCATCCACCCTCTTTTTATATATATATATCTGTCTAAGGTCTTCCTCATTGTTTTGATATTATTTGGCAATCTTTTCTCACAATCAATTTTCTCCCTTATTCAAGTTTTAGCCTTTTGCTGGCTGACTTTTGTAAAATTTTCAGACTTATTGTTAACCACTCATCCTGCTGTTTGATCATCTTTGTTAACCATCTTTCTCTTAGAAACGTAGAAGATAGGAGCAGGAGTAGGTCATTCGACCCTTCGAGCCTGCTCCGCCAATCAACGAGATCATGGCTGATCTTAAAGTTCAGTACCCCATCCCCGCCTTCTCTCCGTAACCTTTAATACCCTTATACTGAAAAAATAGATCTAATTCCCTCTTAAATATATTTAATGAACCTGCCTCTACTGCCCTCTGTGGCAATGAATTCCACAGATTCACCACCCTCTGGGTAAAGAAATTCCTCCTCATCTCGGTCCTAAATGGTTTGCCTATTATCCTCAAACCATGACCCCGGGTTCTGGATTTTCCCATCATTGGAAACATCCCATCTGCATCCATTCTGTCCAGTCCTGCCAGAACTTTATATGTCTCTATGAGATCCCCTCTCAATCTTCTAAACTCCAGGGAGTATAATCCTAATTTGCGCAATCTTTCCTCATAAGTCATTCCTGCCATTCCAGGTATCAGCCTGGTGAATCGCCTCTGCATTCCCTCCATTGTAAAACTGCACACAATAATCCAGGTGGGGTCTCACCAAGGCCCTGTACAGCTGCAGTAAGGTATCCTTGTTCCTATACTCAAACCATCTTGATATGAAGGCCAGGATACCATTTGCCTTTTTAACCGCCTGCTGTACCTGCATGCTCACCTTCAGAGACTGATGTACAAGTACCCCTAGGTCTCTCTGCACTTCCCCATCTCTTAATCTATTGCCATTCAAATAGTAATCTGCCCTCTGGTTTGTATTACCAAAGTGGATAACCTCACATTTATCCACATTGTAGTGCATTTGCCATGTATCTGCCCAGTCCCTCAATTTATCCAAATCACACTGGAGCTTCCTGACTCCCTCTTCCATGCACACAACCCCTCCTAGCTTAGTGTCATCTGCAAATTTGGAGATATTACATCCAATCCCCTCATCCAGATCATTAATGTAAATTGTGAACAGCTGGGGTCCCAGTACAGATCCCTGTGGCACCCCACTGGTCACCGCCTGCCACTCAGAAAACGAGCCATTTATCCCAACTCTCTGTCTTCTACCTGCCAGCCAGTTCTCAATCCACATCAATACTTTGCCCCCAATCCCATGAGCCTTGATTTTGGAAGCCAGTCGTTTATGCGGGACCTTATCGAAGGCCTTTTGGAAGTCCAGGTACACCACATCCACTGGCTCTCCCCCATCTATTTTACCTGTCACCATCTCAAAGAATTCCAATAGATTTGTCAAGCACGATTTACCTTTTGTAAATCCATGTTGACTCCGTCCGATCCCTTCTCTGCTAGTCATATGCTCCGCTATTGCATCCTTAATAATGGATTCCAACATTTTGCCCACTACTGATGTAAGGCTCACCGGCCGATAATTCCCCGCTTTTTCTCTACCCCCCTTTTTAAATAGTGGGGTAACATTAGCTACCCTCCATCCATGGGTACTGATCCTGAGTCTATCGAGTTCTGGAAAATAATTCTTAAAGCATCTGCTATCTGAATGGCCACTTCCTTGAGTACCCTAGAATGTAGATTATCAGGCCCTTGGGATTTATCTGCCTTCAATCCCATCAATTTCCCCAAGACCATGTCCTTAGAGATACTGATTTCTTTCAGTTCCTCCCTTGCATTAGTCTCTATGTTTCCCAACATCCTTGGGAGGTTATTTGTATCCTCTCTTGTAAAAACAGAACTAAAGTAAGAATTTAATTGGTCTGCCATTTCCTTATTCCCCATTATATATTACCCTGATTCCGACTGCAAAGGACCTACTCTGGATTTCACCAATTTTTTCCTCTTGACATATTTATAAAAGCTTTTGCAATCGATTTTTATATTTGCCACAAGCTTACTTTCGTAATTTATTTTTGCTCTCTTGATTAATCCCTTTGTCCTCCTTTGGTGCATCTTGAACTGCTCCCAGTCTTCGGATGCGGTACTTTTTTTGGCCAATTGATATGCTCTCTCTTTGGACCCAATGCTGTCTCTAATTTCCCTTGTTATCCACGGTTGAGTCACCTTTTTTGGTTTATTTTTATGCCAAACCGGTATAAACGATTTTTGCAATTTCTCCATTAGATCTGTGAATGCTTTCCATTGTCCATCCACAGTCAACTCCCCCATAAACACCACCCAATCAATCTTACTCAACTCCCGTCTCATACCATCATAATTCCCTTTATTTAAATTCAGGACCTTAGTGTCAGTTTTAATTTCATCACTCTCCATGTCGAGTGAGAATTCGATCATATTGTGATCGCTCCTACCCAAAGGGCCTCGCACAACAAGATTGCTGATTAGCCCCTTATCATTGCATAATATCCAATCTAAAATGGCCTGCTCCCGAGTTGGTTCCTCGACATATTGGTCTAGATAACCATCCCGTAAACATTCAAGGAATTCCTCCTCCTCTGTATTTTTACCAATTTGACTAGTCCAATCTATATGCAAATTAAAGTCTCCCATGATGACAGCTGTTCCCTTATTGCACGCTTTTCTAATTTCTCTTTTAATGCCTTCCCTTACCTCTACACTACTATTTGGAGGCCTATATACCACCCCCACTAACGTTTTCCTCCCCTTGCAATTCCTCAGTTCTACCCATATATATTCCGCATCTTCTGAGTTAATATCCTTCCTGTCAATCGTGTCGGTCCCTTCTCTCACCATCAATACTACCCCACCCCCTTTTCTTTCTTGCCGATCCCTCCTAAATATCGTATACCCCGGGATGTTAAGTTCCCAGGCTTGCCCACCCTGCAGCCATGTTTCTGTAATCCCAATCAAATCATATTTGTTCATCTCAATTTCCACAGCTAATTCATCTACCTTGTTCCGAATGCTTCTTGCATTAAGATATAAAGCCTTCAGAATTGCTTTTTTCACCCTCCTTGCTCTTTCTGATTTTTTGCTTTCGCTGCCTAACCTAACTTTTCCTGTTTAATCTTTTCTGTCCTTTGCCCTATCATACAGGTTCCCACCCCCCTGCCAAATTACTTTAAACCGCACCTGACGGCTGTACCAAACCTAGCTGCCAATATATTGACCCCTTTTGGGTTTAGGTGTTACCCATCCTTCTTGTAGAGGTCATGCTTTCCCCAAAAGAGATCCCAATGATCCAAGAAGCCAAAACCCTGTCCTTTACACCAGCCCCTCAGCCACACATTCATTTTTCTTAACCTTGATTTTTGTCCTCAGTTGCACTTGGCACAGGTAGCAAACCAGAGATCACCACCCTGGCTGTCCTATTTCTTAGTTTCTGTCCTAGCTCTCTGTAATCCTTTTTCAGTACTTCCTCCTTTTTATCTATGTCATTGGTACCCACATGTACCAAGACATCTCTTGGGATACATTTCTGCTTAGCTATTTAAATACCTGCCACTGCTTATCCTCTGACCTCTCCTTTTGTCGATTTTCCAGTCCACTTCATACAACTCTATCTTAAGACCTTTGTAGGTGCCCTTATTTAAAATGATGACATTTGGCCTCAGTGTTTGCCCTCAAATGGTATCTGGAATTTTACCAGCTTGTGATCATTACTCCTTGCAGGATCTTTAGCCACAAGATCTTTTGTCAATACTATCTCATAAGACATGACAGTTCTAAAGTAACCTTTCCCAGGTAGGTTCAGTAATGCACTGCTCCAAAGAAACAATCTCTGACACACTCTGCAAATTTCTTGACAGTTTTTATTAGTTGGATCAATATGCAGATTTAAACCATATGTGATGATTGCAGTTCTTTCAGTTGCAAGCCCTAGTTTGAGCGTCTGTAGAATCTGTGTCTTTCCCCTTTTATTTATTATTTCCTCTCAAATCACATCACAATCTATAATCGGTACTCAACCCTGATTCCTTCCTTGATTAAGAAAGCTACTTCACCTCCTTTCCCTTTTGCCTGTACTTTTGGGCTCTTGACTTTTTTTGCAAAGTGAAGTTCAGTGTAAGTACAGTAAAGTATTTTTGATTTTTAAACTGTTTATTCTTAATGCAGATGTATTAGGCATTGAAAGAGTGAGTCCAAACTAATCAGAAAACTCACTTACCAATCCCCATTGGTGCCAGATACTAGGATTTCTTTTTACTGTATTTTGTTCCCAGTCCTGGTCACCTGCAGCCTCTGTGAAATTTCTGTAACAGATATTAGAATATTTTTGGTTGTGACTATTTGGTCCCTCAGCTCATCTATATTCTTATAAATGCTAGATAAGGAGAGTTAAGTTTTGACTCTTCGCTATTTTTATTTACACCATGTTAATTTTTTCTACTCTCTCTTGAATCTCTCTTTCTGCATCACGTGCCACAAACAGTTTGCATATCCTTCTTGCTGTCCCTACTCTCTTTGGGACCCTGCTTACTTGTTAGACAACAGTAAAGGGTCCTCCTGGTCTATCTTCTGGATCCCTCTATCTGCCTATTTTCCAGTCATACTCTCCTGTCCCTGACCATTGATCAAATTTGAATAAATTATTCTAAATGGTGTGACTGCCTCCTGGAACAGTCTTTCTTGGACTAGCCAACTGAACTGGTCTCTTGTAAATTGACCTGTGGATGATTTTAACAGTGCTTAAGAATCATGCATATCATGGTTATCTCTCAGTTACTGAGCTTCCTGTGCGCTCTCCATCCACCCTCTGTTCTCTAGGCCACGGCATTACCTCTGGATATCCGCCTTCAGCTGCTGGTAGATCTGTTTCTTTCCCCATAAAGAATGATGGAGCTTCCAGCAAAGGAACACCTTATGCTTGTGATTAATTAGCTCTTTAATCTCCTTGTCATTTTCATTAAACTATTCATGGTTCTTCTTGCTAGGAGAGCTAAGAATCTATGTGCCAATTATGGCAGAATTCAGGGCAGTTCATGTGGAATAGATGTTTCTAACCAACCAGAGCAATAACCAGCAGGCATCAAGCTGGATAATGGAGTGGAAGGTCCTCTCTGTGCAGTTCATTCAACACCCTTAGTTTCAGAACCACTGGAAGCTACCCTTGAGGCTGTGGAGACAATGCAATCATCCACCCTCAGCTGGAATGGATGGAGTGTGTGGAATTAAGCACCCCTGTTGTAGACTGCTGCTACCATCAGTTGTTCTGCACCCGATGCAATCGCATTACAGCCTCCATGTGGTGCGCAGTTAGCCAGAATCAGATACACACGAAGTAAAGACTGTACAACAGGCTTTAATCCACAGAGCCAGGCTGGATGTAGCTGCAGCAACACTAAGTGAGGCCTCGGGAGGCCGGTGCAGGTTTATATCCTGGAGGGTGATTGACACCCGACAGGGTGGGGCTTGATCCATTTAGGCCGACTGATTGTCAGCCAGCCAGGTGTTGTCCTGTCTCCTTACACTCCTGCAGGTACAGAGGTTACCCGCTGCAGTAGGCCGGCAGTACACTCCTGCAGGTACAGAGGTTTCCCCCTGCAGTACGCCGGTGGTACACTCCTGCAGGTACAGAGGTTGCCCCCTGCAGTAGGCCGGTGGTACACTCCTGCAGGTACAGAGGTTGCCCCTGCAGTAGGCCGGTGGTACACTCCTCCAGGTACAGAGGTTGCCCCCTGCAGTACGCCGGTGGTACACTCCTGCAGGTACAGAGGTTTCCCCCTGCAGTAGGCTGGTGGTATACTCCTGCATGTACAGAGGTTGCCCGCTGCAGTAGGCCGACCACACTCCATACTCGCAACAGCGCACCACACATACGAAAGCACCGCGAGGGCACTTTAGTTGAATCAAGAATTAGCAGAGTGCAGTCGCCACACTGTGGGCTCTCTCTCTCTCTACCCTGTTTATCATGTTTGGTTGTGTTCAGTAAAGTCTTTTATTTGGTTCACCTCACCTGCTGACTCGACATTATTCTTCTTTTGGCTTGGCTTCGCGGACGAAGATTTATGGAGGGGTAAATGTCCACGTCAGCTGCAGGCTCGTTTGTGGCTGACAAGTCCGATGCGGGACAGGCAGACCTCGGGCCTGCGCAAAGGAGCTTTTAGGTGGAGTGCAGTGTGCGCAGTACTGGCCCCACCCTTTACACCCATGGTTCGTGTGCCATGGCCAAGCAAGCTGGGACGTGGCAGCGAGGTCCTTGGGTCGTAGGTTTTATATCGGAGTGGCCTTCTCCTATGCAGGTTTATTACCCGGGCTGGAGGGGCCTGCCTCCCCTCCTAGGTCGGACCATACTGCCCGGACCAGGGCCGGGGCCGCCGCTGCTTTCCCTGTGCCCGGATTATGAAAATTAACTTTACAAGAGCAAATGGAAGTGGATGCCCCTTTCACCCCATTGGAGGTGGGGAAATTATTTAGCTTATTATAAAGTAATAAATTATTAAGCACACAATATATGGCTGACTCAAGCCTAATCATTCCATTACATTGGATTCTGTGCTCCACAATCTTTCCCAGCAAGGGAAGTATTATGATTCATATCATCTGTGGCTGTAAATCTGTTATCTTGTGAAAGAAGAGCTATGTTTCACCAGTTGGTTCAGCAAGAAGATGGGGCTCTCTGCCTCCTGAGTACATGTAAATATCAAGCAGCTGTTCTCACACATCCTACACTAACTCCATTTTATTGTGTCCACATTCCCATCAGCTCTCTCCAGATGCTACCACTCTCCCACAGATGACAACCAATTCAGTAACCAAGTTACTACTAACTTAGGAAATGGGAGAAATCCTGACGGTCTGGAGGTAACCCATTTGGTCACATGGACAGCGCCAGAAGTCAGCATCAACCCCGAATCAAACCTTTCAGCTAAAAAGCTGTTGTGACCCAAGTGTTGTAAACGCGTCCACTCTAAGGTTCAAGAGCATGGCTGCTGGACACTTAATGAGCTGCACTCTGCCCTATGGACCTGTTGGGAAAACTGGTTTGTAAAATTGTCTGATCATTTTTAAGTTCTAGTCTGGTTTATGTTGCGTAGGAATTATTTGCACTATTTAAAACTAGAAAAAAAATTATCAAGCCATAGAGTCATAGTTTTACGCACAGAAATGAGTCTTTTGGTACAGCTCATCCAAATCCACTGTGATGCATATCTACCCAATTTGCCTGCTTTAGGCCCATATCCATCTATGTCCTTATCAATATATCTGAATAAATGCAATTTAAATGTTGCAATTGTGTTTGTCCTCTCTTCTGGCATTTTGCTGCAAATATTCCCAATCTCTGTGTGAAATGTGTGCCCCTCAAATTTCCTTTAAATTTCTGGCATCTCACCATAAACCTAGTTTTAGAACCCTGCCCCCCGCCCCCATTCTTGGAAAGAGACTATCTATGCCCTTCATAGTTTTAGAAATCTCTAGATTAAAGGCCACCCCTCTGCCTCTTATGTTCCAGGGGGAATTAATTCATCCTATGAAATCTTTCCTCCATTCTGGGCAACATCCTGGTGACTTTCTTTCTGCATTCTTTCTACTGCCACTACATCATTTCCTTGATGTGGAAACCAGAAATGTGTGCAATCCTCTCAGTGCAGCCTGACCAATGCTTTGTACAGCAGCCACATGATAACCCAGCGCTTACCTCAATGCCTCAGTCTATGAACACAAGCACACCACATTGCTTTACAGCACAGTAACAGGTCCTTCCTGCTCATGAGCCCATGCCTCCCCCCACCCCCCGCCAATACACTGATTAGCCTACAACCCCTTATGTTTTATGTTTTTGAAGGGTGGGAGAAAAGCAGAGCACCTGGAAGAAATCCACACAGACATGGGGAGAATGTACAGACAGCGGCAGATTCAAACCCACGTGCTGGCGCTATAATGGTGTTGTGCTAACCGTGACACTAACCTTGCACCTGTTCTTTTCTGCCCTATCGACCTTTGTTGCCATTTTCATGGAGCTGTGAGCAAGAACTCTGTCCATCAACATTCCTGTCTTTGCTGCAATTTACTGTGTATGTCCTGTTAGTGTTTGACATCGCAACATGTGCTGCCTCACATTTGTCTGCCTGAATTCCAACTTCGCCATCCAATTTTTTTTAAACTGATCTATGTCCCTTTGTATCCATTTTTCTTGAAGAAATGTGACAAGACTTTTTACTTTGCCCGATTTTCTCTATATACTATATATAGATATTATTTAAAAAATAAACCACATAATTTATGAAAATTGAACAAGGTACTTAAGGCCTCTTCATTGTGTGTATCTGATGAGCAGTTCCAAAGTCCAAGTACTACTGCTTTGCTCCACATTGGTCATGTTATAGAAAGCCCCCCCCCCCCCCACCCCCACCATGCTGTGTATGTTGTAATCAATCCCATACTACATGCCTTCATGTTTTTTTCCCACAATTAATTCATTGCAGTCAGGGCCAAGTTGTGCATGCTTACCAGTAGTTGTTCCCACAGCTTGCAAGTTACTCAGAGCCATGGTGCGGCCTTCACTTGCACGCCTCAAGCATAACAATCAGACTCACGCACAGTGTGCATTTACAATCATATTCACCTCATCAGAAGGAATTGCATTAGTTTGAACATTGAAAAACATAATGGAATGAATCAGAGCATTACCATTTCCAACTTCAGCCCCTTAAACGGTGACTGGATTGTGGCAGTGAAAATCTCTGGAACAACAGTTAATATTGAGGAATAATGTAGAAAGTACAAGATGTTATTAACAAACTTGCCAAGAGCATACCAGAACTGGTTGTTCTCTGGAAACCCGGTAGAGTCACATTTTTGGAACGTCGTCAGATTGGATGTTTAATTCTATCATAGTTATGGCAAAAGAACAAGACAAAGATTCAGTCCTATTGTCTTATGATGTAAACTGGCAGCATAATTCATCAACATGCCTCAAGAACAGGTTGGAGATATCACCAGGCAACTGTTACATTTTTATTACTATCATGCTAGATCTGGGCCCTTCACCATTATAAGAGAATTATTACAGTGTTTCCCTGGTAGATGTAATCATTAATCTCGATCTTGAAGCAGTACTAAGTTTATTACATACATGAGGTTAAAAATATATATGAATTTTCCATTCCAATTTTTATCCTGGGATATTTCACATCATCAGATGGCAAACTGAACAGTACTCTTCCACATTGTATGGAATGTCCATTCTTGGTTTATGGAATCATTACTTCAGTAGGAAGAGGGTGCAAATGTTGATCAAGCAGCTTAGACAGGAAGCAATAATTGTGGTTCCAGGTTATGCTCGAGGTGGAAGCAGTTACAAAAGGATCTTTTAAGAAACTATTAGATAGGTACATGGACCTGAGTAAAATAAAGGGTTATGCAGTAGGGAAATCCTAGGCAGTTGTTAGAGATGGTTATCTGGTCAGCACAACACTGTGGTCTGAAGGGCCTATACTGTGCTATAGATTTCTATGGTCAACATTCTATGAAGAATCCACATGGGGGTTTGTGTTAGAATAGGAAGAAGTAGTGTATTTCACAATGTAGGAACTTTGTTACTCACCCAGGAAAAAGCAGTGGATGGGAAAAAGCAGTGCAAACAAAGAATCGCTGGAGAAACTCAGCAGGTGTTGTGTATGGAGGAAATGTGGCCTCCTTGCCTTTCTAAAACTTAATTGGAAGTCATCACCTGTCAATTGAGGTTGGACTCTGGCCACCCATTGATGCATACCTTGCCATTGGCTAGTTTAAATCATTTGGGGTCATTATTGGTTAGAAGCACAGATTAGCACTGTCTATAAAACCAATGCACAGAGCATTCTTTCTCTTTGCCTTGTGGTGTAAGCCCCAGATGTTGACCTACATTAGGTTGCTATTGTGGACATTGCTGAAGTGTCACGGGTGTGTACTATATTGAAGCTGAGCTGTAGTATTGCTATAGATTGATATTTGCAGAGAACTGCACCCCTGTTGTTACAGGGAACCAAGTGGGTGTAAGACTCCCTGTTTGTAATGTGTGTACTCAAGTGTGTGAGCGTGTCAAATATAGGTTCACTATTGTTGGACTCCAACCTAGGTCCGAGGTGAATGTCTGTATTGTTGCTTAAGTGAAATAGTAATTGAGTACTGTTTAATGTTCTTCCCTTTTTGACTCTCCTGTATTAATTAAAGTTACAACACTTGCATCCAGACTCATCTCTCTGTGAACCCATTGAACCTGATACACTTCCCAACATGACAGCAGGTCATACAACATCTATGGGTGGAAATGGTATTTAAAATTTTGGGTGTGAACCCTTTATCAAGAGGGGTTCAAACCCAAAATGTTGGCTGACTACTTCTGCCCAGAGATATGGTCTGACCTGCTGAGTTCCTCCAGCAATTATTTGCTCAAGATTCCAGCATCTGCAACTTTTTTGCTTCCATCTTGGTCGTAGTCATTGTGAGGATGGCAAGGGGCAGGTAGATGGCATTGACCAATGGGGAAGAGAGTAATGGATCATGGCAGATCGTCAGCATGAACTGTTTGGACAATGGCTCAAATTATTTATTGACAAAAAAGAACTCCACACTACCCAACACTTTAATGTGTACTTGTCAGTTTTCCCAGTTGTGTGTTAGGAGTCAATGTGACACAAGCTGTTGATTGCTTGGTGGTTTTATTATGAGTTGTGCAGATGGGGTAGTGGATATTGGAATGAAAATGGAGATGCCTGCTGATGAGTGAGAAGAATATAAAGAGCCAGTGGGCTGCAGCTCAGAGGGAATTGGGGTGGCTGGAATTTCTCAGTCTCTATAAGAATTTTTGTAAAAGGCCTGCCTTTCGGGTTCAGTGCCTTGACCATGTTCAGCCACGTCTGAAGCTGGTTTTGGCAAGTGTGGCTGACTCCACTTCCTTCTGCCTTAAGGCAGCCAGCACTCAGGCCTTTAGTTACAGATTTAATGAGTCTAAACTATTTGAAGAATGGCCCATGGAAGACTAGTTAAAACAATGAAACACTTTTGTTGTCAATAGCAGAGCTTAAGCTTATTTAGACCTAAAACCGAATGCAAAGAGCTGTAGACTAAAAAGATATTCAGATTTATTGTTAGAGTACATGCATGACATCACATACAACCCTGAGATTCTTTTTCCTGCGAGAGAGATGGAATTATCACTTTTTGTACCACACATGTACCAACTGACTGAGAGAAAAAAAAACCCATAGAGTGTAAAAGTCCTTAAATGAGTCCCTGATTCAGTTTGTTATTGAGGAGTCTGATGGTGGAGGGTAGCAGCTGTTCCTGAACCAGGTGGTGTGTATCTTGAGGCACCTGGACTCTTTCCTGATGATAGCAGCAAGAACAGAGTTTAGCTGAGTGATGTAGTTCCTTGATGATTGCTGCTGTTCTTTGATGGCAGCATTCCCTGTAGATGTACTCAATAGTGGGAAAAATTTTGCCTGGGATGTCCTGGGCTGTGTACTCAACCTTTTGGAGGCTTTTGCACTCAGGAGTATTGGTGTTCCCGTACAAGACTGTGATGCAGCTGGTCAGGACACTTTCCACAAAACATCTGCAGAAATTTGCCTGGGTTTTGGATGTCACACCAAACTTCTGCAAACAACTGAGGAAGTAAAGGTACTGATGTGCTCTCTTCATGATGCCATTAGTGTGTTGGGTGCAGAAAAGTTCTTCTGAGATAATGACTCCAAGAACTTGTATTTGCTCACCCTCTCTACCTCTGATCCCCAAGAATCACTGGATCCTACATCTCTGGTTTTCCCTTCCTGAAGTCAATGATCAGTTCCTTGGTTTTGGTGACTTTGAGTGAAAAGTTGTTATTGGTTCACCATTCAACCAAGTTTCAAATCTCCCTCCCGTCTGCTGACTCATTGTTCCTTTTTATACAACCCACTGCCATGGTATCGTCAGCGAATTTGTAAATGGTGTGTTGTTCTACCAAGCCACACAGTCATAAGTGTACAGCGAGTAGAGCAGGGGGGGCTAAGAATGTAGTCCTCTGGTGCTCCAGTACTGATGGAGATTGTGGAGGAGATTCCTGGTTGCTCTTGCCCTCTAATGCACAGCTTTGATGAAATTAACAAATAGGTCATCTCCCATTTTTTAACAAATATATGTATGATCTTCTATCTTCTAATTTCAGATCACATGAATGTTCTGATGATCTTAGTCTATATACTCTCAATTATAGGTGACTTTGCCTTACGGAACGGTGCATTCCTAGAAAATGGTCCATATCACGATTTTCCTGTAATGCACATGTGTAAAGAAACATGAATTGGAAAATAATTTGGATGTTTGTTTATTTATTGATTTTATTTTCAGGTAAACTTCCTGAGAGTGATTGCTATTCTGTTTTTCTAATTGTTGAATAGTAATTAGTGAATTCAGTCAGGGCATATTTCCATTACCTGAACATCTGCAATGAGGTCACATGTGGAAGTGCATCTTGCTCTCAACAAAAGTAATCCATCTTTTTGGCTTTGCATCTAATGTATCTGATCACAATTACGCAATTTGTGCTGATAAAGGAACACAGTGGGTGAAGTTACATAAAAGTGCAATGGATTGACTAAAAAGACTCCATGTTCCAATAAACAAGAAGTCCAGTTCTGAATAAGTCTTCTACCAATCAATTGAAAATTATCTTTTATATCTACTTCCTTTTTTTAGTTCTTCCCTTTTCAAACCAAATATAACTAGTGCGAGATGATGATTACCCAAGGATTGTTTCTTATGGGTTTGAGACTGTGTTTTCATTCTCTTGTTCCTGTCTCTGCAGTGACCCATGATTTTTTTGATTGATACTTTAATTAAATCTACATTCCTTTCAAATTAAAGTAATTGATTTACTGGCTCCAGCACTTTATTGCTTTTCATTAGGAGTAGAACAATTTGCCCTCTTGCATTTTTGTCTCTTCTCACCAGACATTAATTGTTCATTTGAGTTCCCGTTAAATATAGTCACCTGATCCAAAGTCAAATGCAAGTGAAATTAACTCAGATAATTGTGGAGATGATTGAGCAATGTGTTTGTCAACTCTGACTTTAGTTCACTTGATCAAAATTACACTTCATACTTTGGAACTTTAATTTCGCTTGGGTTAGCTTTGTAGGAGATTTTAATTAACTCTAATTATATGCAGAAGCAAAACTGAAATTACTTGATTGTCTGCAACAAATGATGAAAATCAGAGTACACTTTAATAAAAGTAGCCAATTATTCATAATATCCATGTCCTACTTCCTCAGGTTTTCAGGTTTTACAACAATAATTTGTGTGGCAAAATACTTATTAATTTGTTGTTAACTGTTTTCAGATGACAGGCCATAATTGAAATATGAAAACAGAAACAAATGGTCAAGCGAACAGGCTTCAAGGATAAAACTCCTGGGTTTAACAAAGCCGGATAAGCTGATCTTGCCTGTCATGGTGCAATAGGTGGGACTAGACTGCCGAGTTTTTTAAAAAAAAAACAGATTCAATTGCATTCACAGATAGAATGGGAGATGCTGTGGGATGTCAAATTGAGACTGAAAGTGAACCTCACCATATCCCACCATGATTAAGAAAAGGCAAAACTAAAGATGATGGAAGAGCAACAGTGGGGGGGGGGGGGGGGGGGGGGGTGGGGGGGAGGAAGACAAAAAGCTGGTTCAATTTACTTAGGCTGGAAAATGTTGGCCCTGCTGTAAGTGCCAGCCTATTCAAAAGTTAAATGAAAGATTCAGCACTTCAAAGCATTAAAGACTATCAAAATTAGGTAATCCTGGGGTAAACTATAAATTTTGAATACTAGGGGTACAGAGATTCTTGAGTTTACAGATGATTTCTGATGTATTCAAACAAGATAAACAAACAGTCCTATAATGGAGTGTTGGCAAAAACCCATACTAACAATAAGTGGAAAAAAAAAACACCCAGAAGTTTTCTGAAGATATAACAAAAGCTTAAACTGTTCTTAATTGCTATCAATATTATTTCTCCTTAGCTTTTTCTCATTGCTAGATTTCCCTTGGTTCGTATAAGTTTCTCTTTGAAACTTCTGTGATAAAGCTAATATTGTAGATTTACAGTAAGTTAGCAGATCAGACAGAATAGATGGGTATCCCGAAGATTAATCACCTGATACTTAACGCTATTCTACCATTGACAGGCACAAGGTGTCAGATGGAATTATTCTCCACTTGCCTAGATGAGTCAAGCTCCAACAAAACCTGAGGAGGTTGACACCAGCCAGGATAAAGCAGGGTGCTCAACTGGCTTCCATTTATTTCTTCCTCTATTGGCACATGGTGGCTGCTGTGCACTGCAGTTATTTGCCTATGAAGCTTCCAGAGTTCTCCAAACCCAGGCCCTCTACCACCATTTTCTGCATGTTTTCATTGAATTACACAGCAACCTGACCTTGGATGATATAGATCACCATTCCTTCGGTCGCTGGATGGAAAATCTGGAACTCTGAGTATGTTCACCACAAGATTCACCACTATATGTCAAGGGCAATTATGCATGAGAAATAAATGCTGCATTTGAGATGGCCACTTCCCAAAATATGATTAAAAATATATTATGGATTTATTTTTAGCATTCTAAGATTTCTCCAAGTGATTCAATTTGGAGACATCTGGCTCATAATCTTTCTATATTTAAGTATGATCATTAAAATGAGTTTGAAGAAAAAGAGAGCCCCTACCTAATGCTTACTTCATGGTGTCAGCATTGAATGTTAACACAGCACCAGTGGTAGCTGGGCCAAGGTGAACTGCACTAATCTGGCCTACTTTGCACGAGATCAGTTGTCCTCTCCAAACTTCTTTGGGAATCTCCACATTTACCCCTTTTTCTCTTGGTGCTGGAGTAGGGCCAGAAATTTAGGTTGGATCCATACACCAAACATTGATGAGGTGTTTCTTGAAGGAAGGATTTAATACTGTTTGTTCCTGCTTTTCTCACCAGAATGGTGATACCAGATAACAGAAGGGTAGAGGAATGAACTCAGCTAGTGCTGTGGTGACAGTGTTGGTCTAAATGTTTTCCACTCTGAAAAGAGTAAAGTATTTACTGAAAAGGCATAAAGTATTTATACATGTCATTCACAAACTCGTATTTATTCAAACCACTCACAATACTTTAGTACATGGTCACTGTCACAATATATTGAGAACATGGCAGCCAATATGCATGATCTAGCTTCAATAATGTTACATGAAGTGTGCATTATGGCCAGAATTTTGGAAGATTGCTCTCCTTCAAGTTGTCCATGGGCTCTTTTACAGCCTTATCAGAGGGAGGCAGGGCCTGGGTTTAACCTCTGACATAGCAGCAATCATGCTTTTCATCGATGCAATGGCTGAGAGATTGTAGTTCCCAGTGACATGATGAAGGAACAGCCTCACTAATGAATGAGCAGTTGGACCAGCCATTCTCCCACTGGAAATGAAGTTTATGACCAACAAAATACCAATTAGTGCAATGCTGTTAGAGTGCCAGTGACTGGATGTGGGTTTGAATTCCACGCTTACTGTAAAGAATTTGTACGTTCTCCCTGTATCTGCATGGATTTCATCCAGATGCACCGGTTTCTTCCCACCATTCAAAAGATACCAGGGTTGTGGGTCAACTGGGTGTAATTGGGTGCCATGGGCTTATGGGCCAAATGAGCCTGTTACCCTGCTGTAAGTCTAAATTTTAAAAAAATAATTTTTAAATAATTCCACTCCTAGCTTATCAGATCCAAAAAAAGGAGATACAGGCTTGAGCCTGCACTGGAGATCCAATTTCTTTTGTCCTTACTAATTCCAATCAATGGTAATAAAATAGTTTGGTAGAATGAAGAAGCATCATTTAACCAACGCTTATGCTGAAGTCTAGGTTTATATCTTGGGACCTAATGTTAATGAACTGAATAGTATCCATTTATGATGGGAATCCGTATATGAGTAGATGAATCAGTAGAATGAGTGTCAATAATATATCATGACACGAAGCTAATGGAACAAATTTGAATCAACAATTTGAAAAAAAGAAAGTTCATGTCATAATCTAGAAATTGTTATAATTTCTGAGAAACCTATAAACTATCAGGCCTTATTATTCTGAAGCTCTCAATGTTATGTGGGATAATATTTAAGTACTGAAGGGAAGATAGGAGCATACACCCATTGTGGGGCAGAAGGAGTTAGAAGCTCTGGGCACAGAGGGGTGAAAATTATGGAAGAGGCCCCACTAATAATAAACTGCAGTGAAACAATGAAAAAAGTGAACAAAGTGATAAGAGCTATGAAAAAAGAGCATACAGGAAGTCCTCAATTTACGACTGTAATTGGGACCAAATATTGTCATAACTTGGATTGGTCGTAAGTCAAATTTGCATGTCTTAATGAGGTATTAAGGAATTTTTTAAAAAAAATCAACAAATGAACCTTTAATGAAGAATCTCAGCATACGTACAGAATTTTTTAAAAATTGGTCATATGTCTGGCTGGACGTAACTCGCATAGGTCAATTGAGGACTACCTGTATAAGTGAAACGTATGGATCTACCAGGCTGTAGAAGAAAAAAAATGGGTAAACACATCCCTGACCATTAACAAATCTGAGCTATTCCTGCTTGGGATGAGGTTTCCAGCTTTATCCAATGTGTGTGTGAGTCACCTATACAGAGGGATCAGAATATCATTCTACATCCATTACATTCAGAACTTGTCATGGGAAAAATGGGCTGTTGGTTGCCATAGGTACAAATGACAGAATGTTCTGCAGGCTGGGTATTTCATCACTGGGAGATCTGTTCATACTTTTACCTCACTTCAAGGAACTGTCGCTATGAAAAAAAAAACGATTAAAATCCTGAAAGATATTCTGATTACCCCGATGAGATTTTAAATTCTGTTTCCAGCTAATCCTAATGCTTTTATTTGATGCAGTTAGTTGTTATGACAATTATTATTTTAAGTAAACAGTGAAGATGTGGAAATTATGTGATGGCTGGCCATGATTTAATGTCTTCTTTAGATGATATGAACTTTTTTATCAATTAGCATATCTCTTATTAATGAGTGAAACCACTGAGGGTATACATCCAGTTGTATTATTGATTATGATATTGACCTGTATCAGGACATGTAAATATGAAGGACATGAGATGTATGGGAATGAAAAATCAAGTACAACCTGATGAAATAGCATTCTCCAGTCTTCTATAACCAGACATGACCCACATACAGATAAACAATACACATGGAGGACAAGTATTTATATGTTTAAATAAGTAATTAAATATTATTTCATAAATATGAGAGTCTCGGATGGTTAGTGTGAGCAGTTCCTTTGGTCGTTCAGCATTCTCACTGCCCTTGGGAAGAGGCTGTGCCTCAGGCTGGTGGTGCTGCTCTAATACTCCTGTATCTCTTTCCTGATGGGAGCAACTGAAAGGGATGGGAGGGGTCCTCAATGATTTTTGTGCACCATCTTCAGACAACGATCCCAGTACATCACTTTGATTAGGGGTGGGGAAAGAAGGGAGATTCCAGTGATCCCCTCTCCCACTTTTATGGTTCTGTAATCGATCAATTTCTTTGCAGGAACTGTATCACACTGTGATGCAGTTGGCCATGATGCTCTTGATAGAGCTTCTGTAAAAATTTCACATGATAGTGGCCGGTAGCCTTTCCCACTTCAGTCCTCTGAAGTACAGTTGCTGTTGCACCTTTCCGACAACTAAGGAGATGTGTGTTCCCGACAGATCACTAGTCAGGTGCACTCTAAAGAATTGAGTGCTCTCCACTCTCTCCACTACAGATTTATTGATGTGTCATGGAGGGTGTTGTTCCTGGTCCTCCTGAAGTCTACGATCTTCTCCTTTGTCTTGTCCATGTTGAGACTCAGATTGTTACCCCTTTACCATATCACGAGATTTTCCACCTCTTCCCTGTAGTGAGACTCATTGTTGTTGCTGATGAGGCCACAATTATAACATTACAATATTATAGAAATTCTTCCAAATTATGAATAAAATGGACATTTAGAGTGAGGTTGACTAGATCCATTAATCAGAGTGACTAAAATGAGAGGCCAAGGTTAAATGTTTTTAAAAAAATTTGATCAAAGAATAAACAAGACTGTGAGGCTCACTTTTAACAATAAATTTGAATGCACAAGAATAAATTGGATGTGTGGATTTTAAAAAAAGGTAGTAAGGCATGTAGAAGTAAATTGCAGATGGGAGGAATTGCAGGGACATCGATAAGTATAAATGGAATGTAATTTCTGTGTATTTCCAGACCATTTCAAATACCGTCTTAGAAATGACGGGCTAGAAGTCAGCAGGTCAGGATATTAGCAGTTTCTCTTGGACCATGCTTGCAGATGCCATGGAGAGCTGATCCTAGAAGCTGCTGTAGGTTCAGAGAGACTGTCTATTTTGCAGAGTCAGTGGATAGGGGGCCCTAACAGCTCACTTCAGGTGTCATAGAGACAGAGAGCTGATTAACCTATTCATCAGCATGTTTTTAGGATGTGTGCTCACGGGGACATTCCACCACAGACAGCACTGGAAGTTAGGATTGAATCTGGGTCGCTGGAGCTGGAGGCAGTAGCTCTACTAGTTGCGTCACTGTGTCACCCTAAATCTACCCCTTCAATCCAGAACCTCATGATATTGCCTTTCACAGATGGCTGATGTATAACATCCTGACAAAAAGAAATACTTAATCTGATTTTTAAAAAAGATCCAGGCAAGTTACTGGACTGATTTCCAATGCTTCCTCCATCCACCACCTCACACCATGCATCAGTCTTCAGAGCACTGAAGAAGGCTGGTGAAGAAGACTTTAGGACTTTGCCACAAGTTTAAAAGATGGATAATATGGCAGATTGAAGAGCATCAAAAGTTGTTTTTTTTTTAAAATAGCAACCACTTTAAAAGATGGACCCAAAAAGTGGGACAAAGTATTTTGGCCTCAACTTTCTATGGATCTTCAAGATTCTTTTATTGTCATGTAATAAAACAGGTGTAATATTACACAAAACTTGCTTTAGTCTGCTGTAAGGCAGATTCGCCATCAGCAGAAATTGCTGGGTGCCTCTTACAGTCAGAGGAAGAGAAGCAAAAGAGTCTTTTCTCTTCCCCCCCCCCCCCTACCCACCCCGAGTCACTGAGTGTCCGTGGATTCACCTCCATTGCTCCTGTAGCCTTCACAGCCACAGACTTCAGTACAAACCATTGGTTCTCAACATTTTCCTTTTCACTCACATACCACTTTAAGTATTCCCCAAGCCATTGGTGCTCCGCTATTAGTAAAGGATTGCTTAAGGTGGTACGTGAGTGGGAAGGGAAGGTTGAGAATCACTGCTCTAGACTTAATTGTTACTGAAATATTTTGCTTGAGAAAAATTGTCATTGGCCCATTTTTTTTAGAGTAATGAAACCATGCACATAACGAGTTGATTAGGGACAATTAAAACAGTGGTTTTCAAACTTTTTCTTTCCACCCATATACTACCTTAAGTAATCCCTTATTAATCACAGAGCAAAATATGACATAGGGAATACTTAAAGTGGTATGTGAGTGGGAAGTAAAAGGTTGAGAATCACTGGTCCAAACCATTGGCAACGCGAGCTCCAGATCTAAACCTCTGAAATGATCAGGAAGCCTTCAGTGCCCTCGGCACTTTCTTGCATCCTGGTTCCAATACCTGGTACCCTTTCAGTCAGTTTTGAGCCAGTCACCAGAAGTCTAAGCCTGGTTTTACCAGATATTCTTGGAATAACATGTGGGAAGCTGGGGATGAGGTTCTCCAATAGTTTCTGTAGAGCATCACAGGGATAAAGCATTCATCCTAAGTCAATGAAACAGGGACACTGATGCCAACCCTAACCCTAACCCTAAAGAGGGCTGGTAATTTTTATTTAATGAGAGATCCTTCCCTGTAGGATAGGTTAGGACTAGAGCTTCCAATGGGTCTAAACTTGACAAACCTTTCAATATTCCTTTACTGTCATGTAATAGTACAAGACGTAATTTTACGTGAAATGCCCTTCTGCCTGATGTAAAGTAGACATAGAATCACCATTAAGGCATTTTGCAACATTTCCATGTGTAAATGTGCTGGGGAGTGAGTGCTGAAAGGAAATCTTACAGAGGGAGATACACAGAAGGCTGAGAATACATGTTCATTGTTACTCTTTTGTATCTGTTAGGTGAAATGGCAGAATGTACACACTGTCTCCATAAATCCAGACAAAGACAAGACACTGTCACTTTTTCTGATGTGCTGCAGAAGATATCAATCTATTTCTTTAGCCTCTATAAAGTATAAATCCACTCTGCTCAAGGACAGCCTTGACACTTTTATCTGTGAATCTCGCAGTTTTACAAGGTGCAGGTTTATGGTTTATTGTGGCCTAAAATACACCACATTGCCTTATCTTGCAGGAAGGCCAGACTCACGCCCGAGTAAACAAGATACTCATAAGCTAGAGGATGCAGATGGTCCATGGTTGGAGGCCCTCAATAGAGTTTGGGTGGCCAGTGGGCAGATATCCACTCATGCAGTGGTAATTAACCCCCTCACATTCCTTCAGCAGAGTGATGGGTGTCTGAATTGTATTGCCAGGGATGGTGGTGGAGGCTGGTAGGGATATGTTGTCAGTAAAATAGAGGGCTATGGGTGTAAGGTAGGGAAAAATTAGCTTGTTGTGGAGTAGGTTTACATAGGTCGGCGCAACATGGTGGGTCAAAGGGCCATGACTGTAGTGTAATATTCTATATGACATTGTTTAGGAAGTCTTTACCCTCACAATTCTGATCTGACACTTTGACTGATCTCTCCTTTGTCCACACTGGTCCAGATTGTCAAACATCAGCTGCTACCTGCATTTTCTCTGTAGAAAAGTTTAAGTGGAGAAATGCAAAATATTAACTTGCTTTCTGAACCAAAAATGTTTAAAACACACTTTGGACAGCATGGTTGGTGTAACGGTTAGTGGAATACAATTTACAGTGCCAGTGATCGGGACTGTGGTTTGAATCCTGCGCAGTTTATAATTCTCCCCACTTCTGCATGGGTTTTCCCCTGGGGCTGCGGTTTCCTCCCACCATTCAAAAATGAACCGGGGGTTTGTAGGTCAATTGGGTGTAATTGGGGCAGCATATTGTCCACAGCTCCATCAATCTTTGCTTCATCTGCAAACTTTTTCATCCAAATTATTTTGTATCACAACAACAAAGATCCTAGCACCGATCACTGTAAAGCACCACTGGTCACAGATCTCCAGCCAAAATAACACCCTTCCACTACTCCCCTCTGTCTTCTATGGGCCTGCCAATTCAAATGGCCATTCTATCTTGTCAAATGGCTTCCAAAAGTGAAAGTAGACTAAATCCAATGCCCTTGTCAACCACCTTTGACACCTCCTCAAAAGTCTCAATCAAATTTGTAAGATGTGATCTGACCCACACAAAGTCATGCCAACTGTCCCATATTTGACCATGTGTAAATCGTATCCCTAAGTATTCTCCAATGGTTTCCTTACCAGTGATGTGAGGCTCATTGACCTATACTTTCCTGGATTATTTTATATTTTCCTTGAACAAAGGTACAACATTAGTTCCTCTCCAGTCCTATAAGACCTCGCTTGTGCTAGTGAGGACAGAAATGTTCTTTGTCAAAGCCCCAGCAATCTCTTCACATGTTTCTTTCAATACAGGTGCTCCCCGACTTGCGACCATCCACACATACGACTGAAAATTTGTTTTAAAAAAAGAAGAAAAAATATAAAACTTACTCTGTTTATATTGTATTTGACAAACTATAACAGGGATACAGGCATGCAAGAGCCAAAATGTGCGTACTTGTTAGTTGGCATCCCAGGGTCTGTAGGTTGGGCACGGCCATCTTGATTCCTGTGCGCATGTTCAAGTCTTCTGTTGGCGCATGCATGGTGGGTTTGCATAATTGGAGCTCGGTTGGTGCAACCGAAGACCCGTGCATGCCCACAGAAACAAGATGGGCGTGCCCAGCCTATGGACCCCAGGACACTACAAGTACACACATTTTGGCTCTTATCATGCCCTGTAGTTTGTCAAGAACAACATAAACTGCGTAAATTTATATTTTTCTTTATTTTTTAACACAAGCGTACTATCCTGACATGCGTCCATTTCAAGATAAGACTGATCCTTCTGACTGAATTACAATCATAAGTGAGGGAGTACCTGTATTGAAAAGACCAAGGACCCCCTCTTCCTCGATCTCACTCTGTCCCAACACACAAGCATTCTCCACATAATGTTACCTATCAGTACTTTCCACTTCCTTCTTGGTGCAAAGTACTCATTTAATACCTCACCCACATCCTCTGGGTCCAACCATAAGTTTCTTCCTTTGTGGCTCTATTCTTGCCAAAGTAATCTTCTTGTTTTTAATGCAAGTCTTCAAGCATGTCTTGGGATTCTAGGTTTAAGGTGAGGGGGGAAAGATTTAAGAGGAACTTAAGAGGCAACTTTTTTTCCCCTCAGAGGGTGGTCTGTACTTGTCAAAGGTGGTTGACAAGGGCATTGGATTTAGTCTACTTTCACTTTTGGAAGCCATTTGACAAGATAGAACGGCCATTTGAATTGGCAGGCCCATAGAAGACAGAGGGGAATGGTGGAAGGGTGTTATTTTGGCTGGAAATCTGTGACCAGTGGTGCTTTACAGTGATCGGTGCTAGGACCTTTGTTGTTGTGATACAAAATAATTTGGATGAAAAAGTTTGCAGATGAAGCAAAGATTGATGGAGCTGTGGGAAGCTAAAAGTAGGCACGTAACAACATTCAAATGGCATTTGGACAGATTTATAGAAAGGAAGAGGTGAGAAGAATAAAGCCTGAATGCAGGCAAGTGTGACTAGAATGCCAACTTGATTGGCGTCAACACTCATTCCACAGGACAATTCAAAGTCCCTTTTGACATTTGCATTACCCTAATTGAGTTCTTTCCTGTAATCCTTAGCTGTGATAGCAGAGTGAGCATTCACTGTGGTGCTGTTTGAAATGTCCCTGAGGATCCGGACATTCAGGGACTCCAACTTAGCATCGTGGATTGGAAAATCCTGTGCCTGTTTTTTTTTAGCACATCAATTGCAATATGGGCTTCAAGGTCTTGATCTGCTGGCAAAGATCCATTGAATGCTGAAGACACTGCACTATTAAAGTAATTTATTATTATATTAAATTGTTAGCTAACAATTTGATATAAGCTATTTAACAGAAAATAAAAACACAAACTCGGAACTTGAACTTATTATTTAATAAATTCTAAATTTCCAATGTCTGCTTTCAAAGATATGTAGCAAACAGCAGATCTGAAGAGATTGCTGTGTTCTGAACTTTTACATTTCAAATGGGTCATCTAGCCCTTGAGGCAATGCAAGAAGACAATCAGTCCATGCAAGTGGGGCAGCAGTGAAGGAAGGAAGGCAAAATTCAATATTTTCATCGGCAGATTTGGACTGATATCAGAAAACTACTGATATTGCAGTCAACAGTAGAAATTATCAGATGTTCTCATTAAGAACAGTATTCAGGACCTACAGTAGATATTTTTTTTAATTTTTAGATACAGCATGGTAACAGACCCTTCTAGCCCATAAGGTTGTGCCACACATGTGACCCTACCAATCCCATATGCCTTTGGCATATGGGATGGAACTGGAGCACCCAGAGGAAATCCACGAAGTCACAGAGAGATCGTAAACTCTTTTCAGTCAGCGGCGGATTCAAACCGGGGTCGATATAACCATTTAACAATTACAGCACAGAAACAAGCCAGTTTGGCCCTTCTAGTCTATGATGAACACCTTCTCCCACCTAGTCCCATTGACCTGCACCAGCCCATAACCTTCCGCACCTCTCTTGTCCATATAATCGATCCAACTTTTCCTTAAATATTAAAATCGAACCTGCATCTACCACTTTGGCTGGAAGCTCATTCCACACTCTCCCACTGCCCTCTGAAGAAATTCCCCCCTCACATTTCCCCTACATTTTTCCCCCTTCAATCTCAATCCATGTCCTCTTGTTTGAATCTCCCCCTCTCAATGGGGAAAAAAGGCTGTCCATAGTGACTCTATCTGTCCCCCTTGTAATTTTAAATACCTCTATCAAATCCCCCTCAATCTCTTAACCAGCAATGCAACTCCTCCACCTTTTATTCCCCTGTTCTATCATGCCTAAAACAATGGAATCCTGGAATATTTAGCTACCAATCATGCCCCTCCTGCAACCAAGTTTCACTGATGGCTACAATATCATATTTCCATATGTCAATCCATGCTCTAAGCTCATCCACCTGACTTACCATGCTCCTTACATTGAAATATATACACTTGAGAAAATGTCCCCCATATACACTCCTTTGATTACCATCTACTTTTGCTATCCCCTCCTTCATTCACTTTAATACCTACTTCCTCCCTCCCTTCAAATCTAGGTGTTCTACCCCAATCTCCACGCTCTCATTCTGATTCCCACCCCCTTGTCAAACTAGTTTAAACCCTCCTCAAAACCTTTAGCAAACTTGCCCACCAGGATATTGGTCTCCCTCCAGATTGAACCTCCATCCCTCTGGTACAGGTCAGACCTTCTCCAGAAGAGATCCCAATGATCCACGAAAGTGAAATCTTGCCTCAGCTCTTTAGCCACATGTTCATCCACCACATCTTCCTATTCCTACTGTCTCTAGTGCATGGCACAGGCAGCATTCCTGAGGTCACACCCCTTGAGGTCCTGCTTTTTAACTTTTTGAAAATATTTTATTTACATTTTCACATAAGCTTGTACAGCCATATACAGTGACCTGCCAACAACGGAGGTTCACATTCAAATATACATTTATTCATTTACTTTATGACTAAATATACAAGCCTGTGTCTCTACCAAACCCCCCCCTCCCCCACACATAAAACAAGATGACTCACTCAAACTTCAACAAAATTTTAACACCAGGAAAATAAATAATAAAGAGCAGGGATTGTCTCAGTTCAGTGGGCGGCTTCTGAGCCGATATTCATTCCTGACTCTCTTTGATTGGGATCAGCGTGAGGGAGAGGAAGCCACAGCAAGGAACAGGGAAACCAATCATCGCCATGCACCTATGTAGCTCATGTATGGCTGCCAGATCTTACAAAAGGTACTGTCTTTGTTTCTCAGGTTAAAAGTTATTTTCTCCAGGGGAACACAGCTCTGCATTTCCTTGTTCCATCATTCAATGCTAAGACTAGAGTCAGACTTCCAAGTCGCAGTAATTCACTTCATGGCCACTGCCAATCCGATTAACACAAATTGGATTTGAATTTGGACAACTTCATTGTAAGTCTTATGTCCATTATATTTCCCAGCAAGAACAACTCTGGGTCCTGTGGAAATTGCTTGCCTATAATTTTCTCCAGGACTTGGCCTAGATCTACCCAAAGGGCCTCACCTTGGTCCATGACCAGGTTGCATGCATGAATGTCCTGGTCGCAATGCCACATCTGAAGCATTGGTCCAAGAGTTCTGGTTTGATGTGTTTATTTTCCGCGGCATTATATACAACTGGTGCAAAAAGTTATTCTGGACCAGCCTGTACCTTGCATTGATGACCTGGTCATACTTTCCTGGCACAAGTTGGACCAGTACCTCTCATCAATTGCAATGCCCAAGTCCGACTCCCATCTTTCTCTCGATCTATGAAGGCCCAGTTTAGGACCCTCTGACTGGAACAGGCAATACATTGCCAAAATAAATTTCTTACCCTTCCCCCTTTCGAATCAGGGCCTTTATGTTACTGCATTGAGGTAGGGCCATACTCGGACCCAATATGTCCCGTAGAAAAGATCTTATTTGAAGATGGCAGTGGAGTGTCTAATTTGGCAAAGGATTTTTTTTTTTTAGCTCCTCAAACAACATTAATTGCCCCTGTTTATAACAGTCCTCTATGCACCTGATCCCATTATAGTGCCAGATGTCTAGGATTATATTAATTTATTAGGAGCCAGGTGTGTTTTTGGTGTCAACTCCACTTTAGCATTCAGATCCTGGTTAATTTTGGTCCAGATACTAATCACTTGTTTTAGTATGGGGCTGTCCTTCTTCCCTGACAGCAATTTGGTGTCCCATTTGTAAATAAAGTCCTCTGTCATCTTCTCGCCCACCAAGGGCAGATCAATTTGTGCCCAGCATTGTACACCTCCTCCCTGAAAGAAAGCGGCGATGTATCTCAATTGAGCTGCCCAGTATTTTTCGAAGTCTGGCATTATCAATCCATCTAGACTATAGTCCCATGTTAATTTTTCCACAGTGACCCTTAGCACCTTCCCCTCCAGAGAAACCTTGTGTAGCAGCTGTTTAAAGAAACCCCGGGGTAATGGCATAGGCAATGTTTGTAAAAGATACTGTAATTTTGGCAACACATTCATTTTGATCCAGTTAACCCTGCCCACTGCACCACATGACTTGGCTCCGGACCCACCGCTGGAGTCAAGGTGAGTTCCAACCTCCACCTCGATACTGGAGTCGATACCGCTGTGGGAAGGGGGCCCCAAGCTTCTCCCCTTCTCCTGAGACTTTGGAATGGCTTTAGTTGAGCAGTTGCCAGGTGGTAGTGCTGTCCTCACCCGAGTCTCGTCCTTCCTGCTGGGTGGGTCATTCAGAGGAAGCTGAAGCTCCCTCTTCGGGGTGGCCCCGATGCCTAGTCACGAGGCATCCCTAGCTTGGGCTCTTGTTTTGATGGAGATTCTTTCGGGCTTTTATTTGCAAATTTATTCTTCTTAGTCATTATTTATTGTAGGTTTCTTCCCACATCTGTTTTGGTTATTCAGTTGAGGTTTTTACCCTATTCTTGAAAATCCTGGGAGCAAAAGGATTCCACCTCCTCCTACTCTCCCTGCATCACATGACCTCCGCTTTTTAGAATCATAGAAACATAGAAGATAGGAGCAGGAGTTGGTCATTCGACCCTTCGAGCCTGCTCCACCATTCAACGAGATCATGGCTGATCTTAAAGTTCAGTACCCGGTCCCCGCCTTCTCTCCGTAACCTTTAATACCCTTATACTGAAGAAATGTATCTAATTCCCTCTTAAATATATTTAATGAACCTGCCTCTACTGCCCTCTGTGGCAATGAATTCCACAGATTCACCACCCTCTGGGTAAAGAAATTCCTCCTCATCTCGGTCCTAAATGGTTTGCCTATTATCCTCAAACCATGGCCCCGGGTTCTGGATTTTCCCATCATTGGAAACATCCCATCTGCATCCATTCTGTCCAGTCCTGCCAGAATTTTATATGTCTCTATGAGATCCCCTCTCAATCTTCTAACCTCCAGCGAGTACAATCCCAATTTGCGCAATCTTTCCTCATAAGTCATTCCTGCCATTCCAGGTATCAGCCTGGTGAATCGCCTCTGGACTCCCTCCATTGCAAGAACATCCTTCCTTAGATAAGGTGACCAAAACTGCACACAATACTCCAGGTGGGGTCTCACCAAGGCCCTGTACAGCTGCAGTAAGGTACCCTTGTTCCTATACTCAAACCCTCTTGATATGAAGGCAAACATACCATTTGCCTTTTTAACCGCCTGCTGTACCTGCATGCTCGCCTTCAGAGACTGGTGTACAAGTACCCCTAGGTCTCTCTGCACTTCCCCATCTCTTAATCTATTGCCATTCAAATAGTAATCTGCCCTCCGGTTTGTATTACCAAAATGGATAACCTCACATTTATCCACATTGTAGTGCATTTGCCATGTATCTGCCCAGTCCCTCAATTTATCCAAATCACACTGGAGCTTCCTGACCCCCCTCTTCCATGCACACAACCCCTCCTAGCTTAGTGTCATCTGCAAATTTGGAGATATTACATCCAATCCCCTCATCCAGATCATTAATGTAAATTGTGAACAGCTGGGGTGCCAGTACAGATCCCTGTGGCACCCCACTGGTCACCGCCTGCCACTCAGAAAATGAGCCATTTATCCCAACTCTCTGTCTTCTATCTGCCAGCCAGTTCTCAATCCACATCAATACTTTGCCCCCAATCCCATGAGCCTTGATTTTGGAAGCCAGTCGTTTATGCGGGACCTTATCAAAGGCCTTTTGGAAGTCCAGGTACACCACATCCACTGGCTGTCCCCCATCTATTTTACCTGTCACCATCTCAAAGAATTCCAATAGATTTGTCAAGCACGATTTACCTTTTGTAAATTCATGTTGACTCCGTCCGATCCCTTCTCTGCTAGTTATATGCTCCGCTATTACATCCTTAATAATGGATTCCATCATTTTGCCCACTACTGATGTAAGGCTCACCGGCCTATAATTCCCCACTTTTTCTCTACCCCCCTTTTTAAATAGTGTGGTAACATTAGCTACCATTAGCTACATTAGCTACTTCTTTTAACTTCTTTCCTAACTCCATATATTCTTTCTTCAGGACCTCTTCCCCACTTCTATGTCATTAGACCTCACGTTGACCATGACATCTGTCTGCTCGCCCTCCCCATCCAAAATGCTGTGTACTTGATCCATGGGTACTGATCCCGAGTCTATTGAGTTCTGGAAAATAATTCTTAAAGCATCTGCTATCTGAATGGCCACTTCCTTAAGTTCCCTAGGATGTAGATTATCAGGCCCTTGGGATTTATCTGCCTTCAATCCTATCAATTTCCCCAAGACCATGTCCTTAGAGATACTGATTTCTTTCAGTTCCTCCCTTGCATTAGTCTCTATGTTTCCCAACATCCTTGGGAGGTTATTTGTATCCTCTCTTGTAAAAACAGAACTAAAGTAAGAATTTAATTGGTCTGCCATTTCCTTATTCCCCATTATATATTCCCCTGATTCCGACTGCAAGGGACCTACTCTGGATTTCACCAATCTTTTCCTCTTGACATATTTATAAAAGCTTTTGCAGTCGGTTTTTGTATTTGCCGCAAGCTTACTTTCGTAATTTAGTTTTGCTCTCTTGATTAATCCCTTTGTCCTCCTTTGGTGCATCTTGAACTGCTCCCAGTCTTCGGTTGTGGTACTTTTTTTGGCCAATTGATATGCTCTCTCTTTGGACTTCTTTTAACTTCTTTCCTAACTCCATATATTCTTTCTTCAGGACCTCTTCCCCACTTCTATGTCATTAGACCTCACGTGGACCATGACATCTGTCTGCTCGCCCTCCCCATCCAAAATGCTGTGTACTTGATCAGAGACATCTTTAACCCTGGTACCTGGGAGGCAACATACCAACTGGGAGACCCAATCTCACCCAGCAAATCTCCTATCTGCTTCCCTAACCAGCAAGTCCTCAATTACAAGAGCTCTCCTCTTTCCCCCCTTGCCTTCTGACCTGAGGGGAATGGGCGCAGAGGTATTCAGCACTGTCCGTCTCCATCCCCCCTCCATTTCCCTTCCCTCACAGTCACCCAGTTATCTGACTCCTGTCTGTTTGGGGTGACTGTCTCCCTGTAACTCCTATCTATCATTGCCTCTGCCTCCCTTCTGACCTGAAGCTCATCCAGACACAGTTTCCCAGGAATTACATCTGGATGCACCTTTTGCAGGTGTAGTCATCAGAAACATTTGTGCTGTCCTTGTCCTCCCACATCCTGCAATTGGAGCACAGGACTACCGTGACTGCCTCCATAACCTACTCTCAAATTAAATAAAATTAAAATAATATTACCAATCTTATCTCACTGGGAGCACTTCTACTCGCTGAAGCCTCTCGAGCCAAAGCCTTGGCCCCACTCCTTCACTACACCTCTCACTCACTGGGCCGCTCCTTTACCTAACTCGCCCTTTATTGGTCCTTGCTCATTAACTCAATTATTCAATTGGAAAATCCTGACCCCATGCCCTTATTAAGTGCTCCTAAAATTTACTTACCAACACGACACACTCGACCCATCTCTGACTCACTGGCACTGTTATAGTGTGGCACTGACTGCCACATCAACTGTGCTGCCTTTCATCTATTGATGTTGCATCAATTATAAATTTTCATAGGATAAAGTGGGCACTTTTCTGAAAGCACATAATACACAAATCAGGAACAGGAAGAGGTCACTCAGGCCCTCGAGCCTGTTCTGCCTGTCAATAATAACATGGTTGATTTGATTGTAATCTTTCAGCTGTTGCACCAATAATCTATTGTACTCTGTCTTTTTCGTGGTGTCATACTTTGGGCTTGCAGAATCTTGATTTTCAATTATGCCATTTACTTCTTAAATACTTCAGAGGGATCTAATAAATCTGCTTCCACCACCCTTTGAGGAAGAGAGATCCAAAGGAATCCAATCCTCTTCAAGAAAAATGTTGTATCATCTCTGTTTGTGGGTGAACCCATAGTTGTAGAATCTCCCTCAAGATGTTCTGCATATCAAGCTTTAATCATTTAATTCTTCTAAAAAAGCACAATTTTCATTTTGTTAACATTTTTGTGACAGGTCCTAAGTGATTTCAAGTGTATGTGAACGTCAAAAGACATTTCTGAACTTTCATTTTCAGCGATTGCTTTGACAAGTCAATGAGCCAAGCCAGAACTTCACCCGCCATTCATCCCCCTCACTCTGTCAGCCCGAGCAGTGCCATCAACACCAAGCAAGGTCCTGTGCTAACTGAACTCAGCATTGGCAGATAGTCAACAATTTCATGGCTAGAGAAGACCTGGCACAACATCACAGACTTTAACATGCTATCAGGGTCAAGACTGCTTTAGGGATGTTTCATTTATTAATGTTGTTTTGGAAAAAAAAATCAGGCATTTTCCATTATTAAAATAAAACCTTTGAGAAACGTCCTGATGAAGAATTATGGTCTGAAATGTTGACTATCTGTTGCCTTTCTATGATGATGCCTGGCCCTGAGTTCCTCCAGCATTTTGTGTACTGTTTTGAGAAAAACACCAACTTTCAGTTTGAATAAAAGGTTCTTTAATTAAATTAGTAACAATAATCTACAGATGCAAATTCACCCACTGTTGCCCATTGTTCACCCTCATCCCACAGGTTACCCAGCCACAACTATCAACTGTGCAAATGATAGTTGCTAACTTGTGCAACAGCTCAATCTCTACATTTTGAAAGCCACATTCTTGAAGCAAAAGACATGGTCGGCTTGACAAAACACGTTGCCAATACAGTTCTATCATGGGGGGAAAAAAATTAAGGTGGATCTTCAAAGATGCCTTTCTGTTTATTATCAATGAAAATAAAATATCAAAGGCTCGTAAATCAAAGAATGATGGAAGCATACTGCTGCATGCTGGTTGAGATGTCCATCTACTAATCTCCTGTAAATTTCACCCCATTCACCTTAAACCTATGCCCTCCAGTTTCAGGTTCTCTTCTGCTGGGGGGAAGAAAAGTTCCAACAATTTGTCCCATCTTTGCCCTTGCTAATTTGATATACCTTTACAAGGCCACCCCTTAGTCGCCTATCTCCTGTATTCCAGGCAGATTTGTGGTGAAATAAGAACATCTGCAGACTCTTGTGATTGTAGTTAATACCCATAAGTGCTGGAGAAATTCAGCAGGTCCCACAGTGTCCATAGGAGGCAAAGATATATAACCCATGTTTTGGGCCTGAACCTTTCATTATGAAATGAGCAAAAAGTATGCAGGAGCCTGAATAAAATACTGACAGGAGCACAGGCCAACAGCCAAGAGGCCATAGGTGGACATAGATAGGAAATCAGGAGAAAAAAATTGATTGGGGGAGGTGGTTAACTCTGTGAATGAAGAGCTGGAGGAAAGGAGACCGAGGGATAGAGAAGGAGGGTGGGGGGGGTGGGGGAACTGAAACCAGAAAAGTCAATGTTAGTGCCATCTGGTTGGAGGGTGCTCAAATGGAATACAGGGTGTTATTCCTCCAATTTATAGGTGGTCTCAGTTTGACAGTGCACAATACTATGGACAGATAATTTCAGCATGGGGATGGATTTGAAATGGGTCACCATTGGGAGATCCTTGCTATTTCAGCGTACGAAGTAAAAGTTATCAGCATGGAGTGGTCTCCTGGTCAGCAGCCAGTCTCTCCAACATAGAGGAGGCCACAAATGGAGCGATTGCAGTAGATGAACCCTGCAGATTCACGAGTGTCGCTTCACTGGTTTGAGGGCCCTGGATGCTGATGAGGGAGGGGTGGGTCAATGATGCATTTCCTGTGGTCACAGATGTAGGTGGCCAAGGGGTGATAAGTGGGAAGGGATTAGTGGAAGAGGGGAGTCACAGAGGAGTTCCCTACGCAAGGCAGAGAGGGGAAGAATTTCAATGAATCGCTTCCCTTGATTGCTGCTATGAAGTTAATAATATTTTGATTTTTATTTTGCCAGAAGAGGCAGCCTAAAATTGGCAGAACTCTGGCGTCAATACCCACTATGCAATTTTTGATTGAACAGCTCATCTCCACTTCACTTCGTTTAACTGTTGTCATGGTCTAACCCGATTAGGTGAAAAGATAAATTCTATTTCACAAATGAGCTGTGAGTGAAAAGGCTCTCCGTTCCTTTATATTTAGCATGATGAATTGCAAAGGGTAGATCTAAAAATTCTCTCAATAGCTGTACATAAATGAAAAGAACAAGAATATGGGTAATCTCAAAACCTCAAAGTTATTCATACAGTGAAGCATCACTGACGATTTTAATGTGAAACAAAACAAACCCAAGATCTGCTGATTGAAAATGTAAACCCTTGGAGTCAATGTTGAGGATTTGTTTCCATTCAAGCCTCTCTCCCTTATGCTAAGGTGTTAATCTGCAATAGTTATGTGCATAAAAACAAAGCAGAAGCCTCTTAAGGTTCAGTTTTTTTTATTATAAATAATTTCAAAGTGCATGTAGATGATTCATTTCCATATGTAGTTTCTATTTTTAATAATCTTCTGCCATCAAATTCAAATTTCATTTATATTTAAATTCTTATAATGAAATTCTACGTATTTTTCCAAATAAATTGACGACAATGACAAGAAATGGAAAATTGTATTTTTGAATGTCAGGTACCTGTTCAAATAGTAATTAAACCATTTCATTCATCTTGTGATGCTTGCACGATGCTGTATGATTTTTAAAATAATTTTATTTGTAAATTGGTCACACTTAATGTCCATTTTCAAGTGCTCTTAGATGGGATGAGAGGTCACCTCTTACATCATTGCAGTTGATACATCTGAAGTCCCAGGATGGGATATTAACTCCATGATTGCAATTCAGAAATGAAGGATATGGATGCTGTGCCATTTAAAAAGTATTAATTTAGATGAAAAATTTGTTCTTCTTTGAGCTGTAAGTAATAAAAGTGGAGTAGGCCCTTATAAAATAATCTTGGTGAGCCAACTTAGCAAATGCTAAGTATTATCGGTCCAGTTTATCTGTTTCAGAGGGGTTAGGCAGCAGAGAGATGTAGCATTCGTGCTCTGCACAGCTCCAGAGTGCAGGCTTCATCCTAACCTCAGGTGCTGTCTATGTGCAGTTTACATGTGGGTTGCCTTCAGGTCCTCCTTCATCCCAAACACTTGTCAGGTAGGTCAATTAGCTATTGATACTCCCCTAGAGTGGATGAATGGCAGGAGAATCAAGATGGAGTTGATGAGAACATGAAGGAGAACAGGATACTGAGGGGGAAAAAATGGGGAAATGTAACTGATGTGAATATTCTGAGAGCTCACATTGATTTGAAGGTATGAATGATCTCTTCTATGACATCAGGAAATTTAAAACCAATGGCAAATCCAATCCAGCTAAGACTGCCAATCTACTCAAATGACCTTTTGTATGACGGAAGAGTTCGATGACAATGTTGTCCAAGTGCAGTTTGTTCCTTAATATCCTGCTCACATGCTTAATTTGTACATTTCCAGGACCCATTTGGTCCATAGTTCAAAAGTCTGAATTCTAGAGGTGCGGTTAGCATAACTAAGATTTGGCCAAGTGTGGCATGAAGGCACCATGGTAAAACTAGTCAATGCCAAGAGATAATATAATGGCTAGGGCCAAATCTAGCACAAAGAAGGACATTTGTGGCTGCAGGAGGTCAACTGGTCCATCCCAGCAACAGAAGTGCAGAAGTTCTTTAAGGCAGTTTCCTGGGCCCAAATATCTTTAACTGCATTATAAATGTCCCTCCTTCTCCTTTCATCATAAGCTCAGATATGGGGGATGCTCCTTGATAATTGCTCATTGTTTAATTCCTTTAGTAACTGCTCAGTGAATGAAATAGTCAGTGCCGAAAGACTTAGACAACCTTCAGGTGCAAGTGATGAGTGGCAAGTAATATTTGTTTCACAAAAGTGCCAGGCAATGAGCATATCCAACCATGCAAGTCCACCCTTAACATTCAATGACATGACTTGCTTAGACGACAGCCATAAATATCCAGGTACAACTGACCAGAGGCACAACCAATGTGCAACATTAAAACTGTGGATCAAAGCAGGTCAAGGCTGTGTAACCAACAGTGAGCAACTTGCCTCTTTTCATTATCTACAAGTCAAGAATGTGGTGGAACATCCAGTGCTTGCCAAGGGGAGTTCAGCTTCAAAGCAGAGGAAGATCCCCTCCACACCAGACACTTGATAGGTCACTTATCCACTGTGGCAGTAGTCACAGGCCCTCCATCTACGCTTCCAAAAACTGGATGCTCTAAAAAGAACAAAGGCACAAGTGAAAAACATCATGAACTTCCCCCAAGGTTACACACCACCTTGATTTGAAAACATGCCATTCCTTCATCACTCAGACTTCCAAATCCTCCAACTCGCTCACGATCAGCACTGTGGGTATACAGCCACCAGATCAACCAGAGCATTTGAAGACGGCAATTCACAATCAAATTCTCAAGGGCAATTAGGAATGACCAATAGATACCCAGATCCTATATATAAAAAAAGCAAAGTCTTTAAAATAAACATTACCTTCTCCATTGTTAACAGTTGTCAGAACAAAGAAATCCCTGGCATCCAGCAAGCAGACCAAGCAACTGATATCAATTCCAAGCATGAATCCAGGCACAGTATAACAGCCACTGACCGTTTAAACATTTTACAGAGGCACTCTAACCATTGGAACATGTACTCGAGATTGTGATAGAAACCAATTTTAAAACACAATTTGAAAGGTTTACTGACAGACTTGGAGCACATACAAATCCAGTTTGTGCAAAAGAAAACTGATTCCAGAAATCAGATGAATAGCCTTCAGACCGAAGCATTGATTGATTCTCTTTCCCAGCAGCTTCACCCGCTGTGTTTCCAGCACTCCCTGCTTTTATTTTATATCACACAACTTCTCTACAGCCAAATAATTGATAATTAATTGCCATTAAAGATTCATTTACACACCATTTATCAATGCATAACAGAGCTAATTTTTTTTAAAGTGTAAGTGGGTTGTAAGACTCAGCAGGTCATGTGGTATCTGTGGGAATAAAGAAACTGGGTTAACATTTCAGGTTAATGACCATTCATTCGGCAGCTGAAAAACCAGGGCCATTAGGTTTTAGACAAGGGAGATTATGGAGAGAACCAGGCCAACGTGTGTAATGTGATTGGTGGCAGTGCAGAATAACAAGCCTGGTAGTGTTTGTTAGTTGTGGATGATCTCTCTGGAGAAAAATAGCAGATGAATGAAAACAAGGGAGAGCAAAAAAATATATGAAACACTGTACTGTTTTGTTCTGCTCTCATATATAATTCAAAAGTTTAATTACTTTTCTGTCATTCAAGGACAAGGTTCTGCTGAAGGAGTACCCACAGCTTGAGTCCACGTTGAAAAGAACCACAAATAGGTATTGGATCAATAAGATTGAAGAATTGACTGTGGCTGGGAGAAATGCATTTCAATTCATGCAACTTCAGCACCTGTGGATGAATATAATTGCAATGATAGGAATGCAGAGGTTCATTGCACATCAGGTTTGTTACTTGCAGGGAAATCAATACTCCATCTGTACTCTCAGGAGTTTGAAACAGGAGTCGATAGTCTTCTACATTTGAATGAGATGGAGGGGATTCTCAGCATAGTTGTCAAACACATGCCGTGTCTTGAATCACAGTTTAAAGAATTAGAGGAGATTTCTTCACCAGGACGACGTGAATCTTTGAAATTCACTATTCCAGACTCCGTAGAAAGTCAGTAACTGAGAACGTCCACGACAGTGATTGATGGATAAGTATTGAGGTCCTCAGGATTACATGGGTTATTGTAAAGTGGTACTGACACACAAGATCACCCATGATCTTGATGAATAACAGAGCTAATGAAAATGGCTGAAGAGCCCATGCAAGCTTCTATTTTTTTTTGGAATATTTTATTTATGATTTTCCAGACATGAACTCAGTTATGAACATCATCAGTATTAATGAAAATGGTCTGCATTGATGAAAATTTACAATTGTCTATTTTATACAGTTTTTGCAGAGTTCAAGCTCTTTATCTCCCTTCCTCCCCAACCCCCATATTCAACATGAGACGTTTAAGTAATCACAATTACATAGGACACTAAGGACATTGACAATAAAGGGGTAGGCAGGTAAGGCGGTTCCAGAGAGACACGATGGTCTACCTACAGTTGTGCTCCCATGAATTTAAATTTGGTTGCCAAATCTTTTTGAAATTTTCTCCAGGGGAACACAGCTTTGCATTTCCTTGTTCCAACACTTAATGCTCAGGCAGAAGTCAGACTTCCAGGTTACCACTATGCACTTCCTGGCCACTGCCAATGCAATCACCACAAATTGAATTTGGAATTTGGACAGCTTCATCCCAAGTCTTATGCCCATTATATTTCCCAACAGGAACAACTCGGGGTCCTGTGGGAATTCTTTGCCTATGCTTTTTTCTTGGACTTGACCTAGCTCCACCCAAAGGGCCTCACCTTGGTACATCTCAATGCCACATCTAAAACATTGATCTGATCATTCTGGTTTAGATCTGTTCAATTTTTGCGGCATCAGATGCAGCTGGTGCAAAAAATTGTACTGCACATTGATGAATGCAGTTATGCTGGTCCGACATAGGAATAGCGATTGATGAGCGGTGCTGGTCTGACCCAAGTCCGACTCCCACCTCTGACACCGTTCCGACGCCAGGTGTCCAGGATCTTGTTACTTGGTATTAATCTTGTGACATGGTATTAATCTATTCGGAGTCAGGGGTGTTTATGGGGATAGCCCCACTTTGATACCTTTAATTTTAGTGTGCTTCTATTTCTTGGTTTTAATGTTCTCTCTCATGGGTGTTTCTGAGTTCAACAACTCAAGCTCACAGATTTCCTTCCTTAACTCTCTTGACTACACCTTCTCCCACTCTGCTTCCAGTAGGGCCTCCATTCCATCCAGTAGTTCTCTGGCTCCTTCACATCTATTTTCATTATGCCATTTTTCACACTGGTGCTTCCAAGCTGCTTTGCTTTTTCCTTAACCATGCATTCTCCTCTACCCAACTTATTTTACTGTTAACTATAGTAAGTCACCAGCAGGGTCTTCCTCAATTTTCTCCTCCCAGTGGCCAAACAGCTGAACCCGGAATCCCATTCTCAATTCCATTCCTCTGGTTGCACAATGAACATGATCTATACTACACGTTGGCTCTGATGTAAAAGCAGTGTGCAACACTCCAGCTGGCTTTTTGGGCATCACAAGCTAATCATAAAGAGACTGTGGAACATCCTTCTCAAATTTCACTTCCCACAGATAATTGTCTTCATTTTACATCTGATGCACAGCTTTGCAACAGAATCAAGTCCTTGAATTCTACTTTCTCCCGCCAACCAAACTGACTTTCCAAGCTAGAACCATTTGCCCGATTATTGGACTCGTATCTCTAAACCTTTCCTACCCGTGCACTTGCGTAAATGTCTTTTAAATGTTACAACTGTATCCACTCCTACTGTTTCCTCTGGCAGCACATTCCCCACATCCAAAAAAAATTCTCAGACGCCTCTTAAATCTTTCCTCTCTCCCCCTTAGACTCTCTTCCTGGGAGGAGGGGGAAGAGGGGGAAATATGGAATTAAAGTACCTTTTGTGTGCTCCCATGATTTTATAAATTTTGGTATGTAAACCATGATCTGCATCAACAGAGCTAAAAAGTCACAGTCTCAGCACGGACATTCTTAGGCAAGGCTTCCTCATTCCTTTTCTCAATTCTTTTGTTTCCAAGCTGAATATGATCTCCAATAAGCTTCCTACTGAAGATGAGCTAGTCAGTTAGTCAATAGCACAAATCCGAAACTGCTGCAGAGCCAAAATTATCCAGCTGCTGGTATTAATCTACAGTCTGCAGACAATGCTTGTACGTGCAAGGGTCTGAAGCTTCAGCTCAAGGTCATTGTAGCATCATTCAAAGTATAAGAAAATGGGCCTTGCACTTCATATCCACAAAACAAAGGCTATCTACCAACCTGTCATCACTGCCCCCTCAATAAATTTCCATGATAAGATCCTAGAAAAACACTTCAAATTTAAGGCCAGCAATAATGAAGAAATTCACCACTTTTAGTGTGCAAGTACACTCTTTAGCGACCTGAAAATATAACAAAGACCTCAAATCTCGTTCAATAGCCATGTTCTGCTGGGCAACAGTGATTTCTCCCTCTTGTATGTTTCTGAGACATGGTCTCCCAAAAACAGGCATCTCAAAGTACTGGAGAAATACAATAACTCTATCTTCACAAAATCATTGGAACTTAAGGTTGAATAAGTCAACCAACATCCCCAGCACATGGAGGATATAACTAAATCATTTTGGGTCCAAATGATAGGCCGCATAGTCTTTATGCCTGACAGTAGATTCTTAATAAAAATACTCCATTTTAAGTTCTAACATGTTATGAAATTAACAGGTAAACAAAGGAAATATATGAAGGAATGTCTCAAATATCAACATAAAAAGGCAGAACCAGTGTTCCATCTCCCAAGCTATCCAAATACTACCAGTAATTAAGTTAAACGATTCCTGTCCAAACCATGTCAGTCTGTGGGGCCACATTGGTCTCATCAGTCATCTCCAAACTTATAGAACAAGTTATTCTCAACTTATAGTACCATAGTAGGGCATAATAATTAACTTTCAAAATTATTTCATTTGCTACAAAATAGCTTGCAATTCCTTGAGGTCAACAACAATGCTCAAAGTCATTAACAAAGTCAGATACATTTTATTATCACAAAATTGTATATTTTTTTATTATTAAAGTACAGAGGTAATGGACTTTACATCCTTGTGATGCTTCAGATTTCAAAGACCTTTAGCATTCACCCGAGTTCTACACAAGCTATGCAAGTTGGTTGATCAATTAAATTGGCTAAGATTTAACATGGGAGAGCAACACATCTGCAAAACCTCAGCCATTTAATTTTAACAAAATATATTTATTGATTATCAAAATTTTAATTTTTTTATTTTTCATTGCTGTTTAGAAATTGTCAGAATCAGAACCTATCGTCATGAACATGTCATGAAATCTGTTTGCTATTTCCATTTCTATTATGTCATTTTTATCAGTTACAAAGGTTAATATTAACTGGTTGAAGATTTAATTGTTTAAAGATTAATACATCTAAATAAACAAAATTTAAATACTGCCAGATATTGAAATGGCATCATGTACTCATATTAGATTGGGTGGCACAGTAACACACCTGGTAGAGGGGTTGCCTCTCAGCTTCAGAGAGGTGAGTTTAATCCTGACCTCTGGTGTTGCCTGTATAGAGTATGTTTGTTTTCCTGGTGATTTTGTGGATTTCTCTGGGCGCTCCAGTTTCTTCCTACACCCTAAAAGATATGCTAGTTGGTAGACTGTAGAGCCATTGTAAATTGCTCCGAATGTAGGTGAGTGGAAGTATTTGGGGAAGGTTAATGGGAACATGGAAGAATAAGAAGGGATAGGTGAACATGGATACTTAATCATCAATGTGTATTCAGTAGGCTTAAGGTTTGTTTCTATCCAGTATGCACATATGACTAGATAAATGCTCTCTTTTTTTGAATTTGGAAACATTTTAATAATGAAAAATACAAGCTGTTCTTATTAAAAAAAAAAGGTGATTTTATAATGTAAAAACAAAAATTCACCAATAAGAAATCTGGGTTGCCTATACACCAGACATTCTATTCTGCTCAAAAAAATTTGTCATGAAACCTTCAAGTTGCCTTTTTCTCCAAAAGAAAGCCTCAAGAATTAACATTTGCAACAAGGACTACTCTCCAAAAAGTTAGAGTGATAACTGAAGATGTAACTCCTTTGAAAAGATGTTTGCACATTTAAGCAATAACTGCATTAAAGCAGAATGCTGTTAGAAAAAGTAACTAATAAAGTAAGTGAGGTTGCAAAAGGTATATGAACATGGCAGTGGGTTCTTAGGATATTGGCATTTGGTTAAAAACATGAGTGGTTACAGTCTGTGAACAAAATTAAACAAACGATAGGTTATAGAACAAGAATAAAAGTTGCCTTCAGCTTAAATAACTTTTCCATGGTATGGAGAAAAATAATAAAAGGTATCACCAACAGAAAGAAACTAAGATTGTATTTAGTATTAGTTCTTTAAGTTACAATATTTCCCATAGCAAATGATCCGCTGAACATAGTAGACAATTCATTTTATTTTAATTCAGTGGCACAATATTACAGAATAGAAAGCTACTTCTGCACATTACTGGGACCCCTTCCTGCTCTCTGTTATTTACATTGTCAAATGAAAAATAGGCAAGGATTAAATTGTGGTCTTAAGGTAGGAATCGACTTTAAATACTACATATATACATCGAACGTCCAAATAAAAATGTTGTCCATGCCCTCTTATTGCGACACTGGTAGAGCAACACCAGTGGACACCTGGCTGGAAGAGATGGCTGGAGAGGCACTGCTTGTTGGTTGTACTGGAGCTGTTGGTTCCACTTTACTTATGTGCGTCACAAAGCGTAGCCGAAGCTTTAAAGCTGGCCTTAATGTACAGATTATTTTTTCCACCTAGTAATAAAGAGCAAAAATCTCAGAATGGAGTGGAAGTTATGACCCAAAAATCACTGTACATGCATTCATCATATGCCCAATAGCTCTTTTTTACTTGAATTAACAGGAATGCAGTGCCACAAAGACAATTATAGTCTTCCAGTCCCATGACTTCAAAACATCCAAGATTCCAAACTTGAAGCCCAGCAGTAATTCAGGATAAACAGCTCGCACTGCTGCCCATCTCAGATTCTTGAAATCCTCTACTCTCCAACTTTCACCAAAGATCAATAAAATGAATAAACAATGAAAATAATCTTCCTTCTGCTAAATTTTATAACCTTATTCTGATACAAACTTAATGATATCTTTGTAATTTACTCACCTGGTCCTTCACACTGTCTCCTGTAAACATGTACTTTACATGGTACAGAAAATCACAAATAGGGTCCATATAGCTCAAATGTTTACTGTTTTGATCTACATTCTGTAACATCTCATAAAATGCTATGCCAATCTGTAAGGGATGAATGTTAAAATACTTATTAATTGCAAATCATAATAAACACACCAACATCTTTTTTTAAACGGTCTCTTCTGATGCAAATAACAATTAATAACTAAATGGAGCTAAACTATTAAAAAAACAGAATGCATAACCTCAAGATTCAAAGTGATGAATCATTTGAAATTAAAACTGAGCTTGCCACCTCTTTCAACTCCATACATCATCTTCCAACTGCTCAGGAGGCTTCAAACAAACTTTCAAAAAACATTGGTCAAGATTGAGAAGCTTAGATGCCAAAGAAATTGATGCTGTCAAAGATACATTTCAAGGATAATGATCTATCTACGACCTCAAGGATAATGATCCATCTACGACCTCAAGGATAATGATCCATCTACGACCAATGAAACCTCCGTAAATGGGGAAAAAGGGACAAATGTCTCAAAATTCCAGTAGTATTGCACAGCGGTCAGTCTCAGATATATCATTATGTTACAGGGTGACTTAAACAAAACTAAAGTGCATACCCTATGATATTAAGCAGGGGGAAGAATGCTAGAAAAAAAACAGATGGCAATCAAAGTAAACAAATGGAAAAGTGACAGTATTTAAAGGCTCACCAAAGAAGGGATTGAAAGGCAATTATGGCCAGATTGATGCAACTGTCTAGAAGTTACATTTTGGGCATTACTTAATTCAGCTTGTATGAAAAATAAAAATCAAATCATGCACAAATAAGAATTGGGATCTCATCGTAAGGTTCACAAAATCTGATGGACCTTTTGAGGTCCCCTGTGTATGCTACAAAAGAAATTGCACCCAATGCTGTGCAACATTCACCAAGAAGTCACTTCCAGAATTTTCATTTGTGCTGGAGCAGCACACACCATTTATAGATATTATTACAACCTCAGTTTTAGTAAATGGGATTATCACTGTAAGGGATAATATAGACAGGGGGAACTGAATGGTCATAATTAACATTTAACACAAGCCCCATCATAAGTCACAGCCCAGTGACAATTTGATGCATTGGAAGAACTGAGGGAAGGCTTGTCATAGTCTTCTCCAGATTCGATATATTTGCAAAGACATTGTGATTTTGCAAGGGAGAACCATCCTGACTGCTGAAGAGAAAGCAGCTTTTCGAAGCAGCTCTTGTGGCCAGCTATTTTTGTGGAATTCAGAGCTGAGCAGGGTCTGTGAATGACAGGGGTTTTTCAGTGGATTGACCTGTGCCAGGGGGACTTTTGGGAAGCAAAGTGCTTTGTTTTGAGTGTGACTAACAGTGAAGGCCACTTGGAGAGACCACTTCATTTTGAGTGCAACAGTGAAGATCTCTGGAAGAGACCAATGTTAGTAGCTTCGTGGAGTGCCTACAATAGGACCAGGCGTATTATGACCACAGCTCGTGTGGATGGACATTTCTTCAAAGGCAACACAAGGAGTCTATAACAGCTACAACTCCAGTGTTCCCATCAGTTCATCATTAATTCTGGGCATCAAATTTCAAAGGTCTATGTTTCAACACTGAAATCAAAAGACTGAAGTAATTCTAGATTTTGGCCTGGACTGTAATGGGTTTGGGTATCACACACACAGTTGGGGATAAATTTAGCATTAAAATATAGTCTTAACTTTTAAACTATCCTTAAGAGTTAGAAATAAAATTAAATGTTTTAAAATTAAACACCGTCTGGCTCATTGTCTACTGCTGCTCAATATGTGCAGATTGTAACAAAATCTCCTGGAGAAATGAGCTTTCACCCTGGGAATTAGTTCTTCCCAGCTTCAATGAAATGTCCTTGAATAGATTCGGGCAGTTCCCTTTCAATCTATTTATTGAGTTCTTCTTCAAGCCTCTCATCTCCTCACATCCAATCTCCTTTCCCTTCTAACCCACCAGGAATCACAGCTCACCTATTCACCAGTTGCTATTCCCTAGTGACTGTCAGATGCAAACCCTCCAAGATTAGCCCCCCCTTTAGTTCCCAACCTCCACCCTTCAACTAGGTCACTTGCTGGAAACCCATCAACAGTCAGATTTAATCAACTTTGTTCACATCGCCAACCCAATGAAAGAGCTATTCAATAATAGCTGATCTGAGTTTCCATGAGGTGGCTCTGTCTCAAAAGGCTCTTTGACCCACCATGCAGTGGCCATTATATTTTCTTCTAAAGTTACTGAAGAAATATGAAGCAAAGATGTATTTAGGGAAGCCATCAAAAAGTCATGAAGCATGGGATGCATGGAACCTTGGGTTTGTGGATTCAGAATGGACTTTCCTGCAGAAAACAGAAGGTAGTAGTAGATGGAACACATTCTGCCTGGAGGTTAGTGGCTAGTGGAGTTCCATAGGGATCTTTTCTGGGACTCCTGCTCTTAGTGTTTTTATAACCAACCTGGACGAATTAGCAGGATGGGTCAGTAAGTATGCAGTTGACATGAAGGTTGGAGTTGTTGTAGATAGTGTAGAAGTTTGCCATTGGTTACAACAGGATAGCGACAAGATGCAAAGCTGGGCAGATAAGTGGGAGATGGAGTTCAATCCGGATTAGTGGGAGGTGATGCATTTAGGAAATTGAAAATGGATGGTTAATAGCAGGAAGAACAGAGGAACCTTGGGGTTCAAATCCATAGATTTCTCAAGTTGTTAGGGTAGTTAAGGACACTTATGGTATGCTGTACTTCATTAGTAGCAGGAATGAATTCAAGAGTCGAGAGGTAACATTACATCTCTATAAACTATGGTTAGACCACATTTGGAATATTGTGTTCAGTTCTGGTAGCCTCATTACAGGAAGGATGTGAAAGGTTTCGAGAGGCTGAGAGGAGGTTTACCAGGAAAGAATGATGAGAAGTGACTTAATAGAAGTATACAAGATTACGAGATGCATAGATATGACGGACAGTCAGCACATTTTTCCCAGAGCAACAGTAGCAAATACCACAGGGGAGAAAAGATTATGGAAGACATCAGGAGTAATTTTTTTGTTTTACACAGAGAGCAGTGGGTGTCTGGAATGCATTGCCAGGTATGGTGGTGGAAGCTGGTGCAAAGAGGACATTTAAAAGACTCTTGGACAGGTACATGGATGCAAGAAAAATGCAGGGTTACGGGTGTGAGGTAGGAAAGTTTAGATTATTGAGTAGATTTTATATAGGTAGGCACAGCATCATGGGCCAAAGGGCCTAAACTGTGCGGTCATGTTCTACAACTTGTAAAGATATTAAGTTCATTTTCCCACAAAAAATTGGCTTTTGATAATCGCATAATTTACGCAAGACTTAAAAATCGACTCCACTGATTGTGAATCCTTAATACATAGACAATAGAACAGAACAGCAAACAAACATTCCCTTTGACCCACGCTATCTGTGCTGAACACGAATTGATTCCAAATTAAACTAAATTGCTTCTACCTGTACATGATCCACATCCCTCCATTCCCTGTAATATTCATGTGTGTATCTAGAAGCCTCTTAAACACCTATCAAGTCTGCTTCCATTTGTCTCTGGCAACCCATTTATGGCACATATTACTGTGTATCATCTCCTTAAAAACATTCCCTCTCTCACCTTAAATGGATGTCTTCAAGTATTTGACATTTACAAGATTCAATTTATTGTTATGAAATAAAAATATTGTCATATTACACAAAATTGCCTTTTGTCTGCTGTAAGGCAGACAATCACCATCAATAGAAATTGCCTGAAACATCTCTTACAATCAGAGAAAAAGCAACAGAGTCCCCCAGAGTCTCCAACACTCCTGCAGCCACACAGAGTCCAACATAAACCATTAACAACCCGAATTCCAGATCCGAGCCTACAATATGAATCCTATAGTACCTCGGCAGCCTCTTGCATCCTGGTTCTGATATCTGCTACCCCTTCACCCAGTTTCAAGCCAGTCTCCAGCAGTCTGCAGCCTGGTGCAAGTCCCTTGATAATCCACACAGCTTGTGTGGGTTCCTTACCTTGTCACCAATAGTTTGCTGCCTGTATGGTTCTTTCAGCTGCAGAATCCCTTTCTGGTCTGATGCTGTGGTCATCGTCCCGTGGGTCGTCTTCTCTGCTTCATTTTCTTAGATGAGGGGTGGTCTCCCCATTTTCTAGTGCCCTGAGCCAGTCCTCCACTTCCCTGGAGTCTGGAACCCCTTGTGGCTGCTGCCGATCATAGGCACTGCCATCTTGAGTCCAGAGCCTGTGCTCCTTTAACAGGCCATTTAAAGCCTGTATGGAGCTGACGGCAGTTGGACTGGGGGAGGGGGGGGGGGGTTGAACCCTGTGAGAGTGCCGTGTCTCTGTTCCCTGCTCTTCATGGGTCTGCACCAGCGCAACGCTGTCTTTTTTTAAAAATTCTAACTGTATATCATATAAATGCTCTGAATTTTTTCCTCCAACAGGTCTCCCCTCAGCCTCTGATGCTCCAGAGACAAAATCCAAGTCTGTCCTTTTTGCTCATAACCTCTCTCATTAAGGCAACTTCCTGGTTAATCTCTTTTGTACACTTTCCACAGCTTCATGTTCATGCTATTTGGTTCAAGGCTCTCCAGAAAGAAGTACCACCCACTTCCATTCCCTGCCCAAAATTCACAAACTGAACTGCCCTTCCAACACCTCTTTGACCTGCTGGGTCCAACCATGTTGAAGTGATGGTCAAGAAAGAGCATTAGCACCTCTACTTCCTCAAAAGCCAGAGGAAATTCTACACTTAAGTTGCAACACTTAACAGCTTCTACAGATGTACCATCAAATACACCTGTCAAGATACATCACTGTGTCGTATGGTAAGTGCTCCAGCCAAGACCACAAGGAAGAGAAGAATTTTGAACCCAGCTCAACCATCATGCAAACATTCCTCCACTCCATCAACACTTCACTATCTCACAACAACCACGATTTATCCCACTCTCTCTCCTCCCTCTGCCATCACAAGGTTCACGAGCACGAGGTCATGCACCACCAGATTCAAGGTCAGACTTTTAAAAAAAAAATCTGGTTGTTATCAGACTCCTGAACAAACAAAATAATGTTCTCACTGATCTCTCTGCACCTTGTTGTGTTTTACTTGACGTATGGATTGACTAGCTGGGCTTTATGCAAAATGTGACAATAAACCTGATCTTGACAACATTTCATAACTGTAAGAGTTAAATATAAAGATTACATTTCTTAATTGGAAATTGAACTTCAAGCAATTTGCATGAGACAGCTGAGAGCAACAAAATGAATTCATTAGCAAATTTTTTTTAAATAAAATCGGCACCTTCTCACTGAAAGTTTCATGAAGAAAAAGAGCCACATTTTGTTCTAAATTATAACCAAAATATATGGATCATCATTTAAAATGATGAGTTTAATGATTATTTAATAGTGAACATAAATTAAAATTTGGAGAGGTGACAAATGGAGAAAGTAAATAATATCAATAACTACATTAAAGCACTGAATATTTCTATTTTTATATCCTCCTGATACAAGGTAATTGACCTGATGTTATCCAAATCTTCACAAATGCTGTCCGACTTGTTCTGTATTTCCATTACGTTGTTTGTGTACGAAAAATGGCAAACTCATTTTCCATAATTATGCTCTCAGTAGCTCATTACCATGAACTGTGAGCCAATACCTAAAATTCAAATATTGATAAAAATAAAGTACTGACCTCAAGCATACATCGTGTTCTTTCTTGTTGGAACCTTTGCAGAAAAGGGCCCACAAGATGATACACATACAACAGTTGGAATTCTGTCTTCACTAATGGTTTCAACACTTCTGTGAGAAATCTGAAGAGAAGCAGTTTATTAATTTTTGTTAAGTTTTCTTATTTATGCTTCTGTTGTAATCAAATTATATGCTATTTTGCCAAGACATTGTTATGTGATTTTGGTCAACCAGATGGGCAGATTTTCTAGAACATTGGATGTTATTTCTATTCTTCAATACACTTTTATGATGCACAACATATTACATTGTCCAGTGAACCAGGCAAGTTTAAAAAACAGAGCATAGGAACTGGAACTAGGTGAGTGGAACAGGAGCATGAAAGCCAAGGCATTGGTAAATTGAAAGGGTGCAACAGGACCAGGGCCTTGGTGAGCCATATTCTGAACCATTAGGATGTCCAAATAGCTGTATAGCAGATTTTTACTGTGTAAAACACCACTAATATATGCCCTGACAGTTTCATGTCAAAATCCTAATTGCATCCTACAAAGATTCTACCCATCATTTTATGCTATCAAGTACCCTGCTATCATTAATTTAACACCTAATTCTAGCAATGATCTGAAAAATTATGTCAGATTTTTATGTCATTCCCTTTATTGTTCACCTTTGTTACACTTGGGTTACCTTCCAAACTGAAATTATTCCAATTTCAGGAAGATCACCACTGACATTTTTTTTTGTTGCAGTCACCTATTTTAGATCCTAAAGCTGTATGCCATCAGATATTTAAAACAATACAATGGATATTAAAATTGCCATCAGCAAGGAACGTCATTAACTGCTCAGATCCATGAAGGAAATTACATCATTCAATACACATTTCTAGCAAAATTCAGTCTGCAGAGTATTGTTCTATTTCCTATTGGCTACACTGTCAACAGTACTAAGCAAGAACCCTGTCGATTTCTGAGCACATTTATTGTGAAAGTTACTTGACATTCTTCAAGTCTGAGTTAAATAATTAGGACTTGCTAACTTTTACTCTCAATATCCTTTTAAAATAAACATGTGCCAGCCCCTCCAATTATTCTGTGATCTCACTATCAACTTCATTTGGGCCGCAGCCATTTCATTACATTTTTTACTGTGTAAATTGCCCTAGTTAATTTCACGCTCGAACAGAACAGAGGATGAATAAGTCCCGTTACAGAAAATAACTCACCACAGCTCAGAAGTCACTATGAATATACAACTTTTAATTATATTCTATAATTTCTTGTCAGCTCATTAATCAAGAGTGATTAATGAAGGGTCTTTAAAAAGATGGACAAGGAGAAGGTTTTCATTTCTTCAAAAACTCCCTTACCCTTTTAGTTTTGGTACCACTAAGACTGCAAAGGAAAATTGTCAAAACAGAGAAAGTATCATTTAACAACGGAGGTCAAGTGTCATTTTTCAAGTTCTAAAAATCATTAATCTGAAAAATCAACTCTATTAATCTCTCCACTTATGTTGCCTTACCTGCGGAATTCCTTCAGTATTTTAAACATATGACAATAAAGTCATCTTTATATAACCCGCCATAAACTGGATTTGTGAATGAAAGACACACATATTCCTTTATTTGCATGTCTTTCATTCTTGCCTTGTGATTTCCAATTCAATTCTTCATTTTTGGTTGGTAGACAGCTGATGCAGGAGAATAGTCTGACATGTCTGCTTTTGTGCTGTAATAATTCTAGGTTTCCAATTGTATATTTTAATTTTTAATTAAAATGCTGGATTATGGCAGGATCATTTGGGAAGAGACCATAGCGCCGAAAGAATGTTGCAATATGTGGGCTTGGTAATCACAGGAACAAAAATAAATTGCTTGGAGCAAGTTCTGGAAGAACAGGAGCAGAAACAGAAACTAAAACAAGAGACTAAACCAAGCAGAGCAGATAAAATTCCCAAGATAGAACAGGGGAGAAAGGAGCTAGGATGGGAATTCAGCATGCTTGATTCAATCAGGTTGGGGTATGACTTGGACAAGAATAGCCTCTCACAATCTAAAGATGTCTAACTAAGTTCTTTTGAGGTGAAATTTATGGCAAGCACATCAAGATTCCATAATCTTGAGCTAAATGAACAGGTAATCTGTTTTGAACATGTCAATTGCAGATATATGGGGAAGATTTCCCCCTTCCACCTTAAAGGATTTTTTATATTTGTATCCAAGTGCCTCCTATCCAAAACACAAGATCTCCAAGTTATGCAAGATCCCAATTACAAGAGACAATGTTCATGACTGAGATTTGAATGCATAACCTAAGACGGATAAGAGTGCTATTAACTGAGTCATAGTTTGACCCACCTGCATTAGAACGTGATGGTTCTGTAGCATCACTAAGAAAATAGGCAAACATGAAAGTCCACAACATTTCTAAAGTAAACAGCATTCCATACTAACAGACAACACTTCAGCAAGAGATCGACATACAGACTTCTGTTACATACTTCGGGATAAGGGAAAGCTGTCCAATACTCGAGTGGTGCCACACTGCGTGTGCCAAGGCAAGAACATAGCTGCAGTACATCTCACAATAAGACTGATGGCAAGCAGTGAAATCAAAAAGTTGGAATGGATAGCCAACCCATTCAGTGTCCGAGGTCAGTGTAGCACTGTTGATAACACTCACAATGTGATCATTCAATACTATCCAGTAGGGTTCCTTTAAACATAAAATAAAACATTATTCTGTAGAAGAAAAATCTTTATTTGAAAGCTCTATTTTTCCCCAGAGCCAAATAACAATATGCCATTCTACTCTCCATTTTAGGCTATTTTTCTATCTATCAAGCATCTAAGATTTCTTGATGTTTTAACTCAAGCGGCAAATACTGTTTTAGGATTGACCACATCTTATGATCAGAGTCTTCTTCACATCATACTACTATGTCGATTATTGTTTAACATAAACAGAGTGACAAGAACTTTCTGACTTACAGGCAATGCAGTTATTACAAGTCCAATTGCATTCATCCAAGCAGTAATATTTTCTCTTGGTACTGAAGGTTGACTGAAAAAAAAATAAAATTAATACTGCAGGATCAAATATCTAAGATATTGGCCCACTTTCATGAACTAACAATAGGATTTTAAGAAAAACCAGACTGTATTCTTTTTTACATGAAATTAAGATTTACAAGATCTATTTTGACATTAACTCTGAGCTTCTGATGACTGAGAACAAGTCGTGACCAAAGATATAACTGGAAGAAAGCTTTTAACTGCCAGGTGAAGTCATGCCATAATTGATTATTGAATCTGTTAACTATCATGCACATTTAAGTATCAGACTTGCATAAACATTTAAAATTAAAATCCAACAATTGAAATGTACTAAAAATTATGAAACAAAATCTGAAATAAACAAGATATTTACACAATTAGCCATTTAATCAAATTTAAAAAGGAAAAGTTACATTACCTAGAGAGAAAAAAAAATGCTCCCTTATATCTGTTCCTTTCCATTGAAAACAATGGACTTGTTCCTGTGCAAAGTCTAACTTAAGCAGGTTCTATGTGCTTAATCTGTGAGACAGCACATCTGGATGCCTTCCTGATTATTGTGGAAGACTTCAATCAGGCCTGAAGAAGTCTCTGACAAACTACCACCAACATATCACACGTGAGACCAGGGGAACCAACACACTTGACCTCTTGTACACCACCATGAAAAATGCATCTCGAGCCATACCACAACCTCACGTTGGCAAGGCTGATCACCTGGCTGTACTTCAACTCCCCATCTACAAGCAGAGACTGAAAGACCACAGCACCAGTGGCGAAGGTATGGTTGAGAGAGGCAGTGGAGCATCTGCAGGAATGCTTGAACTCATCCATAGACTTGAATGAATATGCAACAGGTGTCACTGACTTCATCAAGACCTGTGTGGATGAGTGTGTGCCCACGCGCAAATACTGGGTGTTCCCCAACCAGAAGCCTGGATGAATCAGAGAATTCACTACCTGCTGAGGGAGAGAACAAGGCCATTTAAGGTCAAGGATCAAAATCTTTATATTGAGTCCAGGCACAACCTGCAGAAGACCATCTCTGAAACAAAATGGCAATACTAGAGGAAGCAGATAGATACACACCAGCTATGGCAGGGAGTGCAGGCCATTACAGCCTACAAAACGAGGGCAAATACTATAGATGGCAGCAATGCTTCACTACCTGATGAGCTGAACACCTATGCCCACTATGAGAAGAACCATCAAACACTACCTACTAGAATCCCTGAAAAGGCTGAGGATCCTGTGATATCTATCTCTGAGAGTGATGCCAGACATCATTCAAGAGGGTGAACCCTGACAGAAGTACTGAAAATCTGCACCAACCAACTAGCTGGAGTGTTCACGAACATTTTCAACCTCTCATTGCATCAATCAGAGGTTTTCACAAGCTTCAAAAGGGCATAAATCATTCCGGTACCCAAGAGTAGCATGGGGTGCCTCAATGACTACTGCCCAGTAGGACTAACTTCTACTGCAATGAAGTGCTTTGAGAGGATGGTCATGGCCAGAATTAACACATACTAAGCAAAGATCTGCAATTCACCTATTGTCACAATCGCTCTACAGCAGATGCAATATCACTGGCTCACCACTCAGCTCTGGATCCCTCAAACAGCAACTCATACATATGGCTGCTCTTCATAGACTACAGCTCGGTCTTCAATCCCATTATTCCCTCAGCGCTGGTCAAGAAACTACAAACTCTAGACATCTGCACCCCCCTCTGCAACTGGATCTTTGACTCTCTCATTGGAAGACCACAGTCAGTACGAATTAGAAACAATATCATCCCTCTCAATGATCATCAACACAGGCACACCCAAAGGATGTGTGCTTAGCCCACTGCTCTATTTGTTATACACCCACGACTGTGTGGCCAGGCACAATTCCAATGCCATTACAAGTTTGCTGATGACACCACAGTTGTCGGCAGAATCACATCTGCTTGTAGATGGGGAGTTGAAGTACAGCCAGGTGATCAGCCTTGCCAACGTGAGGTTGTGGTATGGCTCGAGATGCATTTTTCATGGTGGTGTACAAGAGGTCAAGTGTGTTGGTTCCCCTGGTCTCACGTGTGATATGTTGGTGGTAGTTTGTCAGAGACTTCTTCAGGCCTGATTGAAGTCTTCCACAATAAATGAGGAAGTGTAAAGGAGGGAGATAGATCAGTTCGTTGAATGGTATAATAACAGCAACCTTGCGCTCAACATCAACAAAACACAGGAGATGATTGTGGACTTCAAGAGGAAGTCAGGGGACACGAGCCCTTATCGAGGGCTCAGTTGTGGAGAGGGTCAAGACCTTCAAATTCCGGGGCGTCAACTTCTCTGAGGATTTGTCCTTGAGCCTCCACATTGATGCAATCACAAAGAAGACTCGCCAGCAGCTATACCCTGTGAGGTGTCTGAGGAGATTCAGTAGTCACTGAAGACTCTCGTAAACTTCTACAGGTGTACTGTGGAGACCATTCTGGCTGGTTGCATCACTGCCTGGTATGGAGGACAAGAATAAACTCCAGAAGGTTGTTAACTCAGCCTGTGACATCACAGGCGCCAGACTTCACTCCATTGAGGATATCTACATGAGGCAGTGTCTTAAAAAAGCAGCCTCAATCCTCAAAGACCCCCCCCCCCAACCACCCAGGCCACTCTGCTACGATCGGAGACAAAGTACAGGAGCCTAAAGACGAGCACTCAGCGGCACAAGGACAGCTTCTTCCCCGCTGCCATCCAATTCCTGAATGATCAAAGACACGGCCTTATTTTTCGTGCACTTTTTTTATATAGTAATGTCCTAAGATGGTTCTAATTGTACACTCTGATGGTGCCATAAACACTACACTTCACCACAATGAATCCTGAGTCTGATCTCCCAGTGGATATCAAGAGTTCTGAAAGGTGGTGGCAAAGATCAACCTGCAATTGTTGAATGCAACTTTTAAGGTAAAATACCAAACTTGTTGGTCCTTATAAAATTAAATGCAGCCTGCTCCTTATAAATACTTGCTTTATCCCACTCATTAATTCTAACCTGTTACTACACATGAAAAAATACATCTGACAATTTCCTCCCCTGCTCTTAAGTTCACCCAAGATAAAAACACAAACCAAATGCAAGTTATTTTGAATTAATGGTGGGAATGGGGACCAAGAGAGAATTGAGCTGTAATGGTTCAGCTATGTTATTTTCCCAGGTGATGAGGACGAAAGTATGCAGCATACAGGTAATAGGATTACACTGGACAAGGAAGATATTGCTTCCTGAACACTTTTGAGTAGTTTGTGTATTCTCTCACACTTTAAAATAAAAATGTAGCCTATTTTGTGATTTCCTATCATTTTGTTTTAAGCCTACTGGTCTATTGTCCACAAAGCAAGCTGTTTTAGTCAGTCCAAGTATGCTTTGGTATGCACTCAGTGCAGGTTGTTTTAGGCCTGGGCATACTTCGTCAGGATAGATGCAGAAAGGCTATAAAAGCAGCTCACAGATGATGTGCATTACACGGATACAAATTGATCGCATGCTGATGCACATATTCTTCAGGCAATATTGTGAGTGTACTTATTGTCTTCAGGAAGATTCTCTACAACAGAAATATCTTATCAATGTCGCATCAGCTGTGATACATTCTTACATTTGTGGCGAGTATATACTTAATGTTGAATTTAATAAAAGCTAATTTAATGTTTCTCCATCTTCCTATCTAATACAACAAATGTGAAGTCATCTTTGTGCTCAGTTTGAAGTTTTCTATCACAATCCCCAACTTGTTTTCAGAAAGCAAAATATCCGAAAAAAAATTGTTGTCTAGTATTATTCAATCTCAAACATGTACAACTTTCAAAATACAAAGTTGAGTCGTGAAACTCAAAAAGATCTCTCAAAAAATTAGGGTTGACTTAAACGTCGGATATACTTTTGAGAGCTTAAATTCAGCTCAAAATCTAATCCACGCTGATCCAGCGTATGAGTCAACCCTTGAAAAACCAAAAAGAAATTTCAACTGCAACAGATTTCATTGAGATTTTAATTGAAAACAACAGTTAGAACCCTTCAAAATCACTCTCGCTATCATTGTCTGAAGCAAAGATGGCGGCAAGAACATCACTGTTTAAACAGTCATCATGAGTCCCAGTCCGAATCTGATGAGGCAGTTTCAGCTTCATCGTCAGTGTCCAACAATAAATCACCTTTCGTGCCATCAATTACACAAGAGATACAGCACTTTCTAAATGATTTTATCACATTCTTTAACTTTGTCCCATGCCTTAAGCTCGAAGTTACACAGCATAACAACTGATGCAGAATGCACTACCTCACCTTTTGTAAACGACTTTACTGCATTCGACATCTATGTATTCCATTCCTCGCGCACACGGTCTTTGAATGGTTTGCTCAAGCAGACATCAAGAGGTTGCAATATAGACATCAAACCACCCGGGATAACTGCCATGCAAGTATGACGTAGGGCTAATCTACTTTTAGCGTGCTCAGTTAAGTGGCTATGAAACTTATCCCAGACCAGAAAAATCTGTTTTTTTGTGTAAACTCCCTAGCTGTCTGTTCCACACATTGTCTATCCATAGTTTTACACCATTTTCAAGAAAATGTACAAAAATCGCTGCAGGGAATTTCATATTCGGTTTAATTTTGCGTTTGAAGATTAGCATGGGCCTTATCTGTCTCATTGGCCACGCACAAAAACACCACAGGAAACCTGGTCCTTTTGTAGTCTGTACTTCTGGTTTGCAGTTTTAACACATTTCCATTCCCCAGTTCTATTGTCTACCAGGTTGAAATTCATGGTGTTTCTGCCAGTTCCATATAATAAACTGGTGAAAACTTACAACATTATGATCAAAATCTTTTGGTAGTTTCTGTGCAATTTTTGTTTTTTTGACTGAATACCAGATTTTTCCTCTTCTTGAAATGATTGCACCAGCCTACTGTACCCTCAAAATCATCTCTGGGATCTGGGTGTCACTTGGATGCAAATGTTTTTATTTTATTTTGCGTGACTATGCAGTAACCTTGCTTTTGTTCATGTACCCATTCTGCAACGTGATTTTTTCAACTCTGGCCAACGAGTGATTCCTTTTTTTTCCCCCAAAGAACATTGCCTTTTTTGGTATTTTTCTTAAAGTCTCTTCTTTTTTCCTCCAATCTCTTACCAACTTCTCATGCACATCAAATTTTCTCACAGTGCAGTTGTTGATTTTTTTGGCTATTTCTATCACTTTCAACTTAAAGCTTACTTCATATTTTCGTCTTGTGCTGCATTGTGTTGACGGGCCCTCCATGATAGCAATCACCTCCAACCAACACCCAGCATATCAATGTGCCAGTGAATGGGGGCATCTCAGGCAGCCAGAAAATTGGGGTCACTTAAAACCCTTAAAAGGAGGCTGAAAAGGGGGGGGGGGGGGGGTCAACGTATGCTGAAATACACAGTACTTTTTCACAGCAGGGACTAACTTTATGCTCTCATCACTGGCTCACTTGGCAAATTGGTCAAAGAATTTTGAAAAAGTTTGCACATAGAATGGTTTTTTTTTTAAACGATACAAAACACCTTTTCTTTACATTGTACAAACAGTGATCATTTTCATATTAAAACTGACCCATTCTTTCTGCTTCATTCATGCCAATGCTAAATGTAATTTTTAATAATATTTACCTCTTAAGAACAACATTTAGAAGTGCACTTCCAACTTCCTTTCCTGATACAGACAATGCCATGAGCTCCACACATGTTACATGGAGTGCATGTGCTGCTGGGTTGGGAAATTCATTGAATCTCCAATCACAGTTTGGAAATGGACCTGGTGATTTCCCTGCCATAGCTGAAGGACTGATTAAGGGAAATATTACTGAACAACAGGCTTTCACACAAAATAATAAACAAAATGCAGAACAGACAAGTTAAACAAGAAAATATGCAGATTCTGGGGACAAGTGCAATACACAAATGTGTTGGAGAAACTCAGCAGGACAAAGACATATCTCACTAAAAAATTGAAAACAATGATTTTCGGGTACTGAACAATATTTAATATATTAATACAGTCAACACATAAAAAGAGTAGAACAAATGATTACTGTTGGATAGTGTTTTATGTTTTATAAAGAGATATGGAGGAAAGTCATGCTGAAATAAAAACTCACCCATGTCTTAATGGATGGCATAAGAGGCTGCATGACCTACTTTGGCTTCTACACAAGTTCTTCTTCTTTACTCATTCTTAATCATCATCAGTAGAAAACTTTAAATCTCAGCAAAATAAACCAAAAATAGCGCTGAAGTAAACTGGCAGATGTATATGTAATCCTCAGTCTTCAGCTGAACACAGTTAAGTACAGAAACTGAAATCACCCTGTCTGGGGCAAGCCAAATGACTGATCCTAGCAGTTTAGACTAGTGTCAGCTATTTTATATTGGCTAGACTTTGCATAGAATTTGAATTCTCATTCATTTGAGAATTCATCACCTGGAAATAAGGAAATAAAGCTCACTGATATATTTTCTTTTACTTGGTTTAATATTAAAAAAAAATTAGCTTTCTTTTATTAAATGTACCTTTCTATCAAAGATACTAAAAAACCTTCACTCCTCTCAGTCATTCTGGAAGAGGAACTTCAGCAGTACATAGGGCAAGGCCGTGTTGCGTTTTATCTGATTGTTGCCTCACCAAGAGATTCTGGGATCAGAAAGCCCATAGTGTTTGGTCCAGGCATCGCTGCCAGGTTAACATGGAGTGGGAAGAACATGGCCTAGACAAAGGGCTAATTCATGTATCTTCACAGCAGAGAAATTGTACCATAATCCAAAAACAGCTGGACACAAATTTGACTGGGTTTTGCTAGCTGTTCTGCATAGAACTGATGACATTGACTCATGCAAATATAACTCTTTCAAGTCTCTTGCATGACTTGTTCAAGCCAAAAAATATACAAATTGTAATTTATCCCCTGTTGAAAAACAAGGATTTTCCTAGCAGCTGGCACCACTCAACAAAATCAACTGGATTGCAAAAACAATATATGCTATAAAATTAAATACACTACAAATAAAGCTCTTCAATCAACTGGAGCTATTAATTCTGGTTTTAAAGCAGTAGATTTTCTCTGCACTTGGAATTCTTAAAAATTCTGGAAGAAGCAATAAAAAAACTTTATATCTGTAGTATCCCTTATAATTTTAGGTAAAGACCATAATAATCTTTCCAGTCTTTGTAGAACAAAAACCTCTTTAGACCAAAAACCTCTAGTACCAGTAATCTATTTTCCTGAAAAGACAATTGTTTTTATTGAAACAATCTCTATTGAGATTAATGTTAGACGTCTGAGCTTTCTTTTTAAAAAAAAACACTCATTGCAGTTCGAATGCTTAAAAAGGAAGCACAGAAGAAGGATATTCTCCACTAATCGTCCAATCAACTTGCAGTAATAAGTGTCATCTGGAATCCATGGATTATCCTCACGTGCGTTCATAGCAGACTTCAAATAGGTTTCACTTAAACACCAGCCCTGTGGACGGTTATCTTTTAGAGAACCAATAACTGCATGAACAAGTTTGCGTTTCAGATTTGTACGATCCCGGAGGTGTCTCTCATAGTAATGAAGGGTGTTGTACAAATATGTCACAGGTCGGTCTACAATGAAAGCAAAAATGAATATTCTTAAGATGTATGCTTAAAAAAGGTGCATACAAAATAAATATCGATTACATAATGAATCAATTGTATACAGGTAAATCCATACCAAAGGGAGAGGAAAAAAAAGACAACAGTTAGATAATAAAATATGTACAACTACATTAATAGTTACTTATAACTCAATCTAGTAAAAAAGTTAATGTACACAACCATGTCAGACCTGTTTATTAAACTGTGGTATTAAAATAATAGATTTTAAAAAAACTAAAAATCTAAACTAAACCCTTCCCTCGAATCAAGGTAACCTTTTAGAGAAGAAAAAGAAATGAATAATGATGTGGAACCACTGGAGACCTCTGGAGAAAAGACAAAGAATGGCTTCCCGATCAATGTAGGAGACTTCAATCAGGCCAACCTGAAGAAGTCTCTGATAAAATGTCGCATGCAAGGCCAGGATACCAACACACTTGACCACTGCTGCACTGCCATGAAGAATGCACATCGAGCCATACCATGACCACACTTCGGCAGGTCTGATCACATGGCTGTACTCCTACTCCCAGTGTTCAAGCAAACACTGAAGACCACTGCACCAGTGGTAAGGCAGCAAAAGTGTGGTCAAGGGAGGTGGAGGACCATTTGCAGGACTGTTTTGACTCGGTAGACTGGAACATATTCAAGAACTCATCCGTAGACTTGAATGAATATGCAACAGGTGTCACCGACTTTATCAAGACCTGTGTGGATGAGTGTGGGCCCAAGCACAAACACCGGGCGTTCCCCAACCAGAAGCCCTGAATGAATCAGTAATCCGCAGCCTGCTAAGGGCGAGAACAAGGACATTTAAGGCCAGGGATCGAGAGCTTTGTAAGTCCAGGTACGACCTGTGGAAGGTAATCTCTGAAACAAAGTGGCAATTCTAAAGGAGGCTAGAGACAGAGACAAACATGCCAGCTATGGCAGGGACTGCTGGCCACTACAGCCTACAAAGCAAAGGCAAAAGCTATAGATGGCTGTGATGCTTCATTGCCACCAATGCCCATTTTGAAAAGAACTACCAAACAGTGGCTACTAGAATCCCTGAAAAGGCTTAGGACCCTGTGGTATCTGTCTCTGAGGACGACATCAGAACATCATTCAAGAGGGTGAACCCTCACAAGGCAACAGACCTTGACGGAGTACCTGGCAGGGTACTGAAAATCTGTGCCAATCAACTAGCTGGAGTGTTCATGAAAATTTTTAACCTCTCATTACAACTTGCTTCAAAAGGGTATAAATCATCCCAGCACCCAAGAAGAGTAGTGTGAGCTGCCTCAATGTCTGCTGCCCAGCAGCACTAAATTCTATGGTGAAGAGATGCTTTGAGAGGCTGGTCATAGCCAGAATGAGCACGTACCCAAGCAAAGATCTTGACCCAGTCCTCATCGAGGGCCCAGTAGTTGAGAGGCTCAGGAGCTTCAATTTCTGGGTGTCAACATCTTTAATGAACTGTCTCGGAGCCATCGCAATGATGCAAATCACAAAGGCGGCATGCCATCGCCTATACTTTGTTAGGTGGCTGAGGAGATTTGATATGTCACTGGAGATGCCACAGGTGTACTATGGAGAGTATTCTGATTTGTTGAATCACCGCCTGGTAGGGAGGTGCCAACTCTTAGGACAAGAATTAACTGTAGAGGGTTCTTAACTCGGCCTGTAACATTACAGGCACTGGACTTCACTCCATCGAGGACATCTACATAAGGAGGAGTCTTAAGAAAGCAGTCTCTATCCTCAAAGATCACCGCCACCCAGGCCAAGCCCCCTTCAATTTGCTACCATCGAGAAGGTACAAGAGCCTAAAGACAAGCACTCAAAAGCACAAGGACACCTTCTTCCCCGCTGCCATCAGATTCCTGAATAATCAATAATTTTATGAACCATACTCTCGTGTACTATTATTATTTTTTCTACAGTGATGTAGTAAGATGGGTAAAATGAATGTATAACTGTGATGCTGTCGCAAAACACCGAATTTCATGAATTGTTCATGACAATAAGTTCTGATTCTGAATGACTGGAACGTATAATACTTATTTACTCTAAAAAAAGAATGGGACCCATAACTTCAAATATTGAAACTTTCAAACTTTAATATTATATTTAATTTTCTCTAAACTTCAATAGGACATTATATCATATAGCCACTATGTACGATTAGGGGATGATTCTCCTTTCCATTGCAATAAAATAGCTCATCTGGCTATCAATGTAGTAAAAGCAAAGATTTTTTTCTTGAGATGCCAATAAAAGTTCATCTGAGTCGCGAGAAAAACCAAACAGAGCAATTAAAAGACTAGGTTCCAAGTTAATCTTAAAAATAAGAGTTTGAAAATTCTCTTTCCAAAATCCCTCTAAATTTGGGAATTTCCAGAATATATGAATCGGAGAGGCTTCAAAAATTTTACATTTCGCACAAAAAGGATGAATAAAAAGGATAATTTAAGTTAAGACATGTGAGTTCTGTGAATCTCTTTTGATCCCAGCCATTAGGACCAAATTTAAATCCAGTAAGTTATTATAAATACCATGAAAATAAAATTGTATATTAAAAAGCCAATCAAGACTCTTAATATTAGAAATGTGCGGAAAATCCGAAAGCTTAGTCCGAGCAAAATGCCTAATTTGTAAATATCTAAAAAAAACCTATTAGAAAGATTAAATTTGGGTGATAATTGTTCAAAAGAGGCAGAATTATTTCCAATAAAATGATCCTTGAAACTTTGAATACCTTTTCTTGCCTTTCCTTAAAACCTGCAACCAAAAGACAGTTGAAATAGATGGCTATCTATAATTGGACTAGCCAATAAAAAAAAACGTTGATTCCAAAGAATTTCCTAAACTGAGCACAAATCCTCAAACTGTTTCTCATCAACAGATTATTTGTTAATTTGGACAATGAAAATGGTAAAAAAGAATCCTAAAAATTGCCAAGAGGTTTTTTTTAAATAAACTGTAATTCAATTTCTACCCAGGAAGGACAATTCACTGATTTATCCAAATGTAATAATTAAAGTAAATTACATATATTAATCACCCAATAATATTATCTAAAAATCTGGGAGTGATAATCCTCCATTTTTTTTAAAGATAGGTTTTGCTTATCCGTGTTTTTTTCCCCTTTCCAAATATACGTTGAAATTGGCAAATCCAGCGAATTGAAAAAAAGACTTGGGGATAAAAATTGGTAATGCTTAAAGAAAAACACAAGAATTTAGGTAAAATATTCATTTTAATTGAATTAGTACATCTCATCATTGTAATAGATAAAGGAGACCAACCTATTACTTAATGTTGATATGAAGATTTTATCAAAGGTTTTAGCACATAGATTGGAAAAAATTTCACCAACCATAATAGACACAGACCAAACTGGTTTTATAAAAAAATGTTAGTTATTATAATATATATCGATTATTGACTATTTTATATATGCCTTCTACTCCATCGATTGAATGTGTTCTTTCATTAGTTGCTGAAGTGTTTGATTGAGTTGAATGGGAGTATTTATTTGCAGCGTTGGGTAAATTTAATTTTGGTTCAGATATTATTAAATGGATTAAATCATTATATTCAAGCCCCAAAGCATTGGTCTGTTCTAATTTACAGCAGTCACCTATGTTTAATCTTAATTGGGGAACAGGGCAGGTTTGTCCTTTAAGTCCTTTGCTTTTAGATATAGTATTGTAACCATCAGCTGTTGCTCTTTGACAGTGTCGAGAAGTTAATGGTATAATTAGAGGAGGAATTGAACATAAAGTATCACTTTATGTGGATGATTTATTGCTTTTTATTTCAAATCCTGTCATTTCTCTTCCAAGCATATTAACCAATTTTGATAAATTCAGTCAGTTCTTAGGTTATAAGTTTAATTTACACAAGAGTGAACTCTTACCCTTAAAAGGTGATTTTGAAGGATATTTAAGTTTTCTATTTAAAGAACATTTTCAACATTTAGGAAATAAAATTACGAAATTTTAAAAAAAACTTATGATAAGAGAATTTTTGGGTATTGGTTCGAAAGGATTAATCATTATCAGGCTGGTCTTTTTTATCCACTATATATTATTTTCACAGACAGGAATATTAGAAAGCACAAGTGTCAGTCCTAGGCCAATTAGTCATCCAGCATATCGAACAATTTTTAAAAAATTGCAGTGACGAGTTATGATCAAGAAAGTAAAACTTAAAAGGAAAAATATTCAGTAATGACTTAAAAAAAGTATGATAAATATTTGAAATGGAAAGCATTGTAGCTTTTCCAGCTATTCCACATAAATTATTTCCCCTGCACATTTATGGCAATTTTCTCTACAGAATCTTGCATTTGAGATTAAAAACTCACATTTATGATTTATACACAGCCACTGCATAATGGGAATTTTTTGAAAATTTTGTGCAATACAGCTGTGTAAAAAAGTTCTGAACAGGAATGAGTGACTCATTCCCATTCCGAGATTTTTCCTGCAGCAGCCCTAGACATTTTTGCAGACAGCCTGCCAGTCTAAACTGAACTGCAGGACATCTGCAAAAATGGGCTAATACAATGTACATGATGACGTCATTGATGACATCGATCTAGTTATGCTTTATGTTGCTCGCAGGCCTACATCTTGATCAACATCGACAGATTTCCAACCCTCAAAAATCACTGGGACGAAGGTATTTTAATGTAAACTTTCTTCCTGTTTGAACGGCCACTAAAGAGGACACGTGTGAAAATTATCTATGGGAAATTATTGTGATGGCTGTGTGAAAACCATATGGACTCAGTTTTCAGTTCTGCACAACAAAGTCCTTCCCTTCCCTCATCTAAATTCCATATATAATGCAACTTTTTTTCTTTGGCTTGGCTTCGCGGACGAAGATTTATGGAGGGGGTAAAAAGTCCACGTCAGCTGCAGGCTCGTTTGTGGCTGACCAGTCCGATGCGGGACAGGCAGACAAGATTGCAGCGGTTGCAAGGGAAAATTGGTTGGTTGGGGTTGGGTGTTGGGTTTTTCCTCCTTTGCCTTTTGTCAGTGAGGTGGGCTCTGCGGTCTTCTTCAAAGGAGGCTGCTGCCCGCCAAACTGTGAGGCGCCAAGATGCACGGTTTGAGGCGTTATCAGCCCACTGGCGGTGGTCAATGTGGCAGGCACCAAGAGATTTCTTTAGGCAGTCCTTGTACCTTTTCTTTGGTGCACCTCTGTCACGGTGGCCAGTGGAGAGCTCGCCATATAATACGATCTTGGGAAGGCGATGGTCCTCCATTCTGGAGACGTGACCCATCCAGCGCAGCTGGATCTTCAGCAGCGTGGACTCGATGCTGTCGACCTCTGCCATCTCGAGTACCTCGACGTTAGGGGTGTGAGCGCTCCAATGGATGTTGAGGATGGAGCGGAGACAACGCTGGTGGAAGCGTTCTAGGAGCCGTAGGTGGTGCCGGTAGAGGACCCATGATTCGGAGCCGAACAGGAGTGTGGGTATGACAACGGCTCTGTATACGCTTATCTTTGTGAGGTTTTTCAGTTGGTTGTTTTTCCAGACTCTTTTGTGTAGTCTTCCAAAGGCGCTATTTGCCTTGGCGAGTCTGTTGTCTATCTCATTGTCGATCCTTGCATCTGATGAAATGGTGCAGCCGAGATAGGTAAACTGGTTGACCGTTTTGAGTTTTGTGTGCCCGATGGAGATGTGGGGGGGCTGGTAGTCATGGTGGGGAGCTGGCTGATGGAGGACCTCGGCTTCTCCTCCAGGAAAAACAAGGACTGGTTTGACGAAAACAGCCAGGAAATCCAGGAGCTGCTGGCAAAGAAGCGAGCTGCCCACCAGGCTCACCTTACAAAGCCGTCCTGTCCAGAGAAAAAACAAGCCTTCCGTCGCGCATGCAGCCATCTTCAGCGCAAACTCCGGGAGATCCAAAATGAGTGGTGGACTAGCCTCGCCAAACGAACACAGCTCAGCGCGGACATTGGCGACTTCAGGGGTTTCTACGAGGCTCTAAAGGCTGTGTACGGCCCCTCACCCCAAGTCCAAAGCCCGCTGCGCAGCTCAGACGGCAAAGTCCTCCTCAGCGACAAGATCTCCATCCTCAACCGATGGTCAGAACACTTCCAATCTCTTTTCAGTACCAACCGCTCAGTCCAAGATTCCGCCCTGCTCCAGCTCCCTCAACAGCCCCTAAGGCTAGAGCTGGATGAGGTTCCCACCCTGGATGAGACATATAAGGCAATCGAACAACTGAAAAGTGGCAAAGCAGCAGGTATGGATGGAATCCCCCCAGAAGTCTGGAAGGCTGGCGGCAAAACTCTGCATGCCAAACTGCATGAGTTTTTCAAGCTTTGTTGGGACCAAGGTAAACTGCCTCAGGATCTTCGTGATGCCACCATCATCACCCTGTACAAAAACAAAGGCGAGAAATCAGACTGCTCAAACTACAGGGGAATCACGTTGCTCTCCATTGCAGGCAAAATCTTCGCTAGGATTCTACTAAATAGAATAATACCTAGTGTTGCCGAGAATATTCTCCCAGAATCACAGTGCGGCTTTCGCGCAAACAGAGGAACCACTGACATGGTCTTTGCCCTCAGACAGCTCCAAGAAAAGTGCAGAGAACAAAACAAAGGACTCTACATCACCTTTGTTGACCTCACCAAAGCCTTCGACACCGTGAGCAGGAAAGGGCTTTGGCAAATACTAGAGCGCATCGGATGTCCCCCAAAGTTCCTCAACATGATTATCCAACTGCACGAAAACCAACAAGGTCGGGTCAGATACAGCAATGAGCTCTCTGAACCCTTCTCCATTAACAATGGCGTGAAGCAAGGCTGTGTTCTCGCACCAACCCTCTTTTCAATCTTCTTCAGCATGATGCTGAACCAAGCCATGAAAGACCCCAACAATGAAGACGCTGTTTACATCCGGTACCGCACGGATGACAGTCTCTTCAATCTGAGGCGCCTGCAAGCTCACACCAAGACACAAGAGAAACTTGTCCGTGAACTACTCTTTGCAGATGATGCCGCTTTAGTTGCCCATTCAGAGCCAGCTCTTCAGCGCTTGACGTCCTGCTTTGCGGAAACTGCCAAAATGTTTGGCCTGGAAGTCAGCCTGAAGAAAACTGAGGTCCTCCATAATGCAACTAGCGAATGCCTTGTTATACATTTGACATTCCTATTGCATATTCAGGTTTTGAAACATCATGATCAACGGTCGACAAACACCCATTTGCAAAATTCCAACAATGGGTGCAAGATTGTCAAAACCTCCATGTGTTGTTCTCTAATAACATCCATAAAGTCTCCAATCTCCTGATTAACTATGACACAATGTCAGTTCAAGATCACACAAAGAGGAGGCTGAAAATAGATTTAACTGAAGATCCTAAATTTAAAAAAAAATCTACTTGCTAATCGACAAATTAAAGAGACAATGCTATTGAATAGAATGAGGTGGTTAAAACTTACCATGAAATTTGTACAGGCCTCCTAAATGATCAAGAAGTGTTTCCAAAGATTTTGAAACTGGAAGTAATTCTAAAAATCTATGGATTACAATGTCAAATACAGGCAAAAATCGAAGGCAGACATTTCCAAAATAAATGGGAAGGTATTGTGGCTGAATCTGCACAGGGGGATTCACCTGTTCAGCCAAGCCCTCAAAATAGAGTTTCTCAGGATATTTCTGAAAGAGATGAGAATGTGATTAAATTTCAAAACATAGTCACTTCTCCATTTTTATTTTAAACATTTAATACTTCAATTATATACTTTCAATCAGTATTTAGTGTCAATGTTTTATTGTCAAAATTGAGAGTTGCAGTTCAGTTTGGAGCACCAGCTGGGAGAGTGGCAGCCTAACCTAGGCAGATGTTGATGTTGAGCAACAATGGTGGTGGGGAGGTGGCGGGGATCAGCAACAGCAGCAGGAGCGGGGACCTCAGGCTCCCGGGCAGGAGCAGAGACCACAGTGGGGAGGTGTTATGTATCGTTGACAGCCAATGCAAGTATTCCGCTGATGCTACTAAACTACTTAAAGCCATTTCTCGGTTATCTGAAAAATTGGCGTAACCAAAAATTGTCCAGCCCCAAGCATTTTGGATAATCAGAAATGTACTGTAATTAAAAACACAGGTGGTGAAAATACATTATAATTTGATGAGCATATTTTTGAGATAGATCCATTTTCACCTATAAAGATCAAGCAAAAACTTCACTCTATTTATTGATTTTAAACCAAATCAGGGATACCTGCATTAAAGAGAGAGAAAAAAAATTAGAATAGCAAAGTTAGTGGAGAAAAAGCTCAGGTTTAGGAATTCATCCCTGGAATAAATGGAATTTTGTTAAATTCCCACTCTCCGCATGGGTAATATATTCATCCTAATTCATTTTGAATGAGTTACAGTGAATGTGACACATGCATCAATGATGGTAAACATATCAGAAATAAAGAACCAATCAGAAAAATGCTTACCTTGTGGTAGTTCATGTGTTTTGTGTGCCAATCATTCTGCAGCCAATGCTCTGGAAAGTTTTCCTTCACAAAGTCACTCACTCTATTCCTAAAATCATTTGGTTTCAAGAGCAGCAACTGAATAATGAAGTAACAGACCTGGGCTTCATTTCCTTCGTGACTCCGTAAAGCCTATGTTAGAAAATACATTTTATTACAGTTGAAATTTCTGAAGGTCATCTCTGTCAAGCAATTATCAATTCTTTCTACACAATAGACGAGAGCTCATAAGAGGAGAGAGGATGAGAAACAAGAAAGTCTGCAAATGCTGGGATTGTAGCTAATACACAAAAGTGCTGGAAAAATGAAGCAGGTTCTGCAGTGTCCATAGGAGGCAAAGACAAAAGGCTCAAGCTTGAAATATTGGTTATGTATCTTTGCCTCCTATGGACTGTGAAGGAATATTTGGAGATGCTTTTGGGAGATAAAATGGTAAAATTAGAATAGGTTAGATACACACACTTTAAAACAGATCTTATTTGAAATACTGAAGAATTCATATTCAGTGACTTTATTGAAACTATGGAGAATGCTATGTACATTTCACAATTGAAATGTAATTGAAATGATGCCATGAAATGAATAGGCTATTGTCTTGGAAGAGTCAGGTTGTCTGTGTTGGACCTTTTTGCAAGGCTTTTGACCTCTCTGCACAATGCTCACTCAAAAGGTAATTGAGAGGTTCTCGTTTACCTAAAACAACAGATGGGAGCAGAAGACTAACTCCTGTTTGCTGTAGAAGGTCGGGGGTTTTGCAAGAGAGAGAGAGAGAAGGACATGCTGCTGGCAGTTTGAATCTCAGAGGTAGAGAGAGACACAACTGAAACAAGCCAGGAGAAGCTTGTTGGAACTGAAACAAAAGCTCCAGAGTGGCGAATGACTAGAATGTCTGATGTTTCTCTTGGAATAAGGGGAACAGAAAGGAACTCTATAGTAGCCTGAAAGAAAGAGGTTATCATCTGGAGAACCCTGATGGGGCGAGTTTCATCAGCAAGACATTGAGGTGACTAATGGTGGTACCTTAGTAGTGGAAATCCTGGAACAGCACATCTCTCTCTGCAAACCTACAAGAACCTTCCTGAGCTGTAAACATTTACCTTTCGTGCACCAAAGCCTGGTGAACTTTACACATGTTAAATTCTGTGCACAGTATAAGAATTGCCTGCAACCAGTGAACTTGGAAGAATGAAAAGTGAGATTGAACTGTGAACCAAATAATTTTTCTTAAATTTACACATACATTACATACACATGCGCTTAGAATTAGAAGGGGGTTAAGTTGGGTTAGTTAATAGTGATAAGTTAAAGTTTGATTCTATTTTCATGTTTAAAGATCATTAAAAACAACTTTTGTTTAAGTAACTACTTGTCGTGGTGAATATCTATTGCTGCTGGGTTTTGGGGTCCTTTGGGCTTGTAACAGGTCTCTAAAGGACCTTCTGCACTTTTATGTATTTACACATTATTTAGAAGCTCTTAAGGTTGGATACTTCATATCCTGATCCACTCTTGCCCATATATTAAAAATACTGTTTCTTGAGGATGGGTACAGTAAACTAAAACTAGTTAACACCTGGATCAGGTGTTCATCAATGCCCCTGGTGCATACATGGCTGACCCTCGCTCCCACTTTGGTTACTTGGATCACATAACTGTCCTGCTAACCCTGGCATACAGATTATTGGCAAAACAAACTAAGCCAGCTAGCAGGGAGATCAGGACATGGCTGAGGGGCCCACAACAATGCTATAGGACTGCTTGAGACCATGGACAGGAGCTGTTTCAGAGAGGCGGCCATCTACAACAGTCACATAAACTTTGAGGAGTACACAAGCTAAGTGACTGGCTACATCAGCAAGCGCATTGATGATGTTACCGAGATCAAATGCCTCACTACTTGGGCTAACAAGAAACCATGGTTGGATGCAGAAGCCCAGGCTCTTTTCAGAGCTCAGGATGCTGCTTTCAAGAAAGGTGACAAAATGGCACTAAGATTAGCTGTGGCTGAACTCTCCTGCACAATCCAGAAGGCAAAGTGTGCGTACGCATAGAAGATCTATTGATAGCTGTGTGAACTGATATCACGAGAAGCATGTGGCAAGCAATTCAGACCATCCAAGATCACAAGACAACCTTGCAAGTTAAACATAATGACACCTATGCACGGTTTGGCGAGAAGAACAGGCTGACGCTGAAAAAAGCTCCATGTCCCCCTAATGAACAGGCCCCCTGCATAGCTGTGGCCGAAGTAAGGAGATCCCTAACTAAGTAGAACCCACACAAGGCAAAAGGACCATGCAACACATCCTGGTTGGGTACTGCAGGAATGGGCAGACCAATTGACGGAGGCTTTTATGGATACCTTCAACACATCAATGCAGCAGTCCATTGTTCCCACAGGTTTCAAGAAAGCCACTATCAATGAGAGTGACAGTAACAGACCTCAATGACTACTGCCCCGGGCAGTGACCTTCACCATTATGAAATACTTCGAGCATCAAAATGTTCCTCCTTGAGGCACTGGCCAAGAGAAGAAACTATAGCCTTGTTCCTCCACTCCACCCTGACCCATCTGGAGAACAATGACTCCAGGTTGTTGTTCATCAACTTCAGCTCAACGTTTAATACGATCATTCCCTAGAAGAAGGTGTTGAAGCTGTCCTCCTTTGAACTCAACACCCCTCTCTTTAACTGGATTCTGAACTTACTAAGGGAAAGACTACAGTCTGTGCAGGTTATTAGCAGAACATCAAGCTCCATAATGCTGGTACACCTCATGGCTGTGTGCTCCTCCTGCTCCTGCTCACGTGACTCATCCACCACTGCAACGTCAGATTCAGCTCCAACAGAGTCTTCATATTTGCAGGTGACAATAGTAGTTGGCCTCATCTGCATCAACTATGAGTCACATGACAAAGAAGAGGTAGAAAATCTCGTGATATGGTGTGAGAAAAACAATACTAGTCCCAATGTGGACAAGATGATAGAGGTGATCGTGGACTTCAGGAGGAGCAGGAACAACTGCCCTCCACTAGACATTAATAACTCGGTAGCGGAGAGAGTAGAGAGCACTAAGTTTCTTGGAGTCCACTAAGAAGTGACCTGTCTTGGACACACATCTCCTCTCTGGTCAGGAAGATGTAATAGTGACTGCACTTCCAGAGAAGACTGAAGCAGGCAAGGCTACCACCACCACCACCATCATTTCATCCTCGTACAGGATCTCTATTGAGAGTGTCCTGGCCAGCTGCATACAGTGTGCAACAGTTGTTGTAGAGAAATGGATTGAAGGACAATCCACAGGACTAAAAGAGAGGACCACTGGGGTATTTGTCTTCTCATCGACATGATCTACCGGGATCACGGTCTGAAGAGGGCGAGCAAAATTGTTGAGGACCCCAACCTCCCTGCGCACAGCATATTTCAACTACTCCCATCAGGAGAGAGATACAGGAATAGAAGAGCAAGCAGTACCAGAATGAAAAATAGCTTCTTCCCAAGGGTAGTGAGAATGCTGAACGACTCAATGAACTGCTCACACTAACCACCCAAGATTCTACTATTTATTAAACAAAATATATTTATTTTTATATTTGTCCTGCATATCGGTTGTCTGTAGGTGTGATATGTCTGGTTGTGTGTTTGCATATTTTTCACCAGGACCAGAGAATGTTGTTTTGTCAGGTTGTACGTGTGAAATTGCCTAATAAATAAACAAATTTAATACTCTGGTCATTATTTTTAAATGAAACAGACACTGTTTTATCATGAATTATATAAATTTCTTTAAAATCTTCCAAAATGCTTTCCTGAAGAACAATTATGTTGTAAAAGATGTATAGATTATACAAGCTAATTAAATGTCATGTCCATGTTGTACGTGGATGGGCTTAAAAGTGACAACGGTTCACATAAACAACTGAAGAAATTTCCAGTATTTACTCTGAGGAACATTAAGATCACAACTAAAGATATAAATATGTTAAAATTAGTCTAAAATATCAAATGGATAGCATGACTCGTATCTTTCAATTAACTTCTGAAAAATGAGTAACAGCGGACTTACCAAGCATAAAATCAGTCTGTCCAAAGTGACAATGTTGTATTTCCACACCATATCATTGAGGATTTCAATACATTTGTTCAACTGCTGTCCTCCAGCAGAGGTTGAAAACTCATAAACGAGAAAATCAGCAAATGTTCGAACATGAGCTACCAAAGCTCTAGCTCCTATTCTCTCCAATACTCTGCATTCAAGTAAAAATACAGATTGCTTTTAATATAATTTACAGAAAAATTATGTAAAGATAAATACAGTATGTCTCCTCATATCTGAAGTTCTGAATATCGAAAATCCAAAAACTGAACTTTTTTCAGTGCCCACATGACGTTATAAATTGAAAAAAATTTTAATCACTAGAGATGCCCATGTGGGGCCCTGATGCTCTGTTGGCACCAGTTTGGAAACAATTGAGCTCAGAACCAGCCAGGAAGACAGATGGTGAATGGTTGAATGTCAGATCAGAGAAACAGGCTGGAATCTCGAGCCATCAGTGAGGAACTCGGCGGGTCAGGCAGTGCATGGGGAAAAATTAGGAGCAAGGCTCAGCCCTTAAACTAAAGGGCATGAATGTCAATTGTCCTCGTTTCAGGCAACTCCCTCCCCTCTCTCTTTCCATTTCTTCTTTACCCTCTGCTGTGCTTGGTTTCCAAACTGCTTGCCATTATCTCCCAGCCGCAAGAAGAATCCTTTGTCCCAGTGTCATCAAAGAGAGTCGCCTCCCGGCCAGGAGCGGACACCATGGTCAGTGGGGAGGTGTCGGGAATCAGCGACAGCTGATGCTACTGTGCTGTTTTGGGAACCATCAACTCTTCCACAGGTGGGGCAGGGACCATGCAGGGAGTTGGTTAACCTAGATTTGTTTAGGAGTTTGTACATTTCATCTACTCTTGTAGGCCTTTTATGCGTTCTTGATGTTCAGAATTCCATTCTGATTGCTCCTTCTCCAGTTTCAATGGTCATGGGCCAGAGACTACTGGGGGTCAGTGGAAAATATTGGGATTTATTTTGGGAGGTTTTGAGCACATGCTTGAATTTCTTTGTTGAAATCATTCAGCATGTGGTGATTAAATTCTAGAACTAAGATTGCAAAGAACACAATAATTTGTAGTATGTAGACAACACTTGCCCTTGCATGTTCTTAGAGGCAGAAATCTGAGCATCTATAGCATGCAAGAGAATAGGCCTTTCACTCAACGTACACAAGACAAATCTTCCCCTATTGCCTCATATCACTTTCTAACATTAAATATTCATGGCAAGATCCCAGAAAACACACACAACTTCTCATATCTTGGCAAAGAAGAGATTGATGAAATTTGCCATGGTCTTCAAGGCAGTAGCACAGTCTTTTCTCAAATGACAAAATTTGAAGGTCAAGTCCTCTGATTTGATACATAACTCAAGGTCTACTGGACAGTAGACATCACAGGGTACAGAAAAATAGTACCAATGCTGTATCTGTAAACACCTCCAAATTTACTGAAAGGATAAATCAACTAGCCAAGCCAACCAATTCACACCCTAGATATATTCATTCAGCTACATTGGGTACAGATCATTTGCCTTCCCAATATCCATTCCTGAATAACATACAATTCCCAAATTTTACAAGAAGTGATTGCTAATTAAGTAGACTTTAGATAAAACCATATGAGATAAAATAGTATCTCAATTGGTCCTTATATAAAGAACCATATTGGCACATAAAAACTTGCCATGGAATCAAGACTGTGCTTCTGGTAATTTCCTAAATTTTTAAATAATCAACCCTCCGCATCTCATATTCCATTAAGATTAAACCCATCTTATCCGTTCTGTTAAAAAAAATGCAGCCCTCCATTCCAGGCCACACCTTGATGAATTTCCACTGCGCTCCTTCTATTGCAATCACATCCTTGTTGTAAGGTGGTGACCAGAAATTCTCAATACCCTAAAGCTAGTCTATGCAAATATTTTGTAGTCTCAACTCTATCGAAGTGGGAGAAGCAAGAATCCTTTTTCAAGGTGAAAACAGTACCCAATTCAAATGCGATAATTCATGCACATCTCAACTCAATGTGACAAATCAATTTGGTCTGCCAAGTCAGAGAATGACAAGTGGTGTGGAACAGGAGAGAAGTGGGATTTCATCCGGTTTCAATTTTAAAAAAAATCAGTTGACAGCTAAGGCCCTGGTAATTTCATTTAGAAAATTTGCAACATGAATACTCTGCAGGAAATTCAATTTTGACTAATTTCTACTAAATTTGCATAAAGTCATCTGCTGGTGTTCACCTGTAGCCAATTTGATTAATGTGATCAGTTTCCAACAACATTTTCCACAGCAGACAGAGAAAGAGTGGTGGAGAACCCTGCATGGAGAAGTGTGTGATGATGTCATTCTCATTGGTCATGGATTTCCATTTCCTGTATTCTTCTTCCACGTTTTTTTTTAAATTGAATCGACTTTCCTGAGGAACATTGTTTTGTTTAAAAAAAGCCTACGGTAGATAAAATATTTTAAATTAATGCAATTATAAATATAATTCCAATGCATTAAAAGAACATACACGTGAAATTGTGACTGTAGAATTCTTGTTAAAACCAGAATACGTCTATTCCATGCTGACCAGGAAATTCAGCTGAACTATTTTTGATGTTGACTGTAGATCAATATATCATCTTTATCCTCTGTTTTAAAAGCCATTTTAATACCTTAAAACATAGTAAAATATAAATTAGGTCAGTAATAGGCCATTTAGCCCTTCAAGCCAAGCTTATCATCAAAATAATCACAACTGCTCATCTAATTTCAGTACCCTGCTTTATTCATACTTCCCTGGCCTCTTTGGTGCGAATGAATAATCAATTTGTCCTGAACTGGAGATATACACAGGTTTACCACATACTTGAGTGAAGAAATTTCTCCTTGTAGTCTCAAATGAAAACCAGAGGTGTATGATCCAGCAATCATTGGGTAAAATCAGAGGTGCAGAGGATGAGTAAATTTAGATTCCTGGCTGTTACCATCTTGGAGAACTTTTTCTGGACTCAACAGACTCATGTCATCGTGAAGAAAACATGCCAGTGCATTCAGCCTGTCGAGTCCACTCCGCTGTACTATTATTAGCTGATCCAACCACCCAGTCCACTCGCCGGCCTTCTCCCCGTAACCTTTGATACCCTGGCTAATCAAGAACCTATCAATCTCTGCTTTAAATACACCCAATGACTTGGCCTCCACAACTGCCCTTGGCAACACATTTCGGATTCATCACCCTCTGGTGAAAAAAAATTCTCTGCTTCTCTGTTCGAAGAGGATGCCACCAATCCTGAAGTTGTGCATCCTTGTCTTTAATTTTTTTTAAATTTAGACATGCAGCACGGTAACAGGCCATTTCAGCCCACGAATCTGTGCTGCCCATACACCAAATTAACCTATGTTTCGAATGGTGTGAAGGAACCAGAGTCCCTGGGGAAAACCCACACAGACATGGGGAGAACGTACTCCTTACACTCAGCGCAGGATTTGAATCATGATCCCAATCGCTTGCTCTGTAAAGGCGTTGCACTAACCGCTACGCCAACAATTCCCCCCCAACCGTGACAACTCCCCTCCCGTGGGAAACAACTTTGCCACATCTGTCCTGGCCTTTCAACATTTGAAATGCTTCTATGATATACCCCCTCATTCATTTGAACTCCAAGGAGTACAGTCCAAGAGACATCAAATGTTCTGCATATGCTAATCCTTTCATTCCAGGAATCATTCTTATGAATCTTCGCTGAACCTGCTCAAATGTATGCACATTCTTTCTTAAATAAGGATCCCAAAACTGTATGCTATATGTTAGGCCTCGCCAGTGCCATATAAAGTTTCAACATCACACCCCATCCCTGTCCTGATATCCTATTCCACTAAATTTGAATGCCAACAATGCATTTGCATTCTTCAACACAAACTCAACTTGGAATTTAACCTTTAGAGTATCCTGCACATGGACTCCTAAATCCCTTTGCATCTCCAAATTTTGAAATTTCTTACCATCAAAATAATAGTCTTCCCCTTTATTCCTTCCACCAAAGTGTATGACCATACACTGTCCAACATTGATTTCATTTGCCACTTTGTCCATTTTCCTAATTTATCCGTCTCTCTGCAGCATCTCCGTTTCTTCATTATTACCTGTCTCCACACCTTTGTATCATATGCAAATTTTGCCACAAAGCCATGCAACATAAAAAGAAGTGGCCCCAATATTACCCCTGCAGAACACTACTGCTAACCAGTAGCCAACCAGAGTAAGATCCCTTTATTCCCACTGATTCCCGATGATCAGGCATGCTCTACCCATGCAAGTATCTTTCCTGCAATTCCATAGGCTCTTGTCTTTTTAAACAGCCTCATGTACAGCACCTTGTTAAATACTTTTTTAAAGTCCAAATGGACACCATTCACTACATGTCCTTTGTCTAGCCTGACTGTGGTTTCCTCAAAAAATTGCAATAGGTTTGTCAAGATAGATTTTCCCTTAGATTAACCATGCTGACTTTGGCTTATCTTGTCATGTACCTCCAAGTACTACATAATCTCATCCATTCCCAACTTGATTTTCCAAATCAACCTGCATATTGAAATCCCCCATGACTATTTTAACATGGCCCTAGTTCATGTCTTCTCTATCTCCCCCTGTAGTTTGCAGACCACATCCTAGCTACTGTTTGGAGGCCTGTATACAACTCCGACCAGGGTCTTTTTACCCATACAGTTTCTTAATTCTCCCCACAGGGATTCTATATCCTCTGATCGAATGTCTCCTCTCTTCAAAGATTAAATTCCATTTTTAACCAGTAGAACCAGCCCAACCCTTTGCCTACCTTCCTGTCCTTTCAATACATTGTGTATCCATGAATATTTAGTTCCCAGCTATGGTCATTTTCCAGCCACGACTCAGTGACGGCCACAATGTCATACCTGCCAACTTACAGATCATCATCCTTATTTCTTATACTGTGGCCATTCAGTGTTGTATTCATCATCCTTTCCAATTTTGTTTCTAATGTACCCCAAGTTAAATCACTGGCACTTTTGCCCTATTGGTTCCCCATCCTTCCTCATAATCTTGCTACACAGTGTATCTACTTTTATAATTATATAACAACCAGAGCATAGAAACAGGCCAACTTGGCCCTTGTAGTCCAGGCTGAACATTTTCTCCCACCTAACCCCACTGACCTACACTCAACCCACAACCCTCCATTCCTTTCCCGTCCATATACTCCCAACTTCTCCTTAAATGCTAATATTGAGCCTGCCTCCACCACTTCGTCTGGAAGCTCATTCCACACACCCACCAGTCTGAGGAAAAAAGTCCCCCCTCATGTTTCCTCTAAACTTTTGCCCCCTAACTCTCAACTCATGACCTCTCATTTGTATCTCCCCTCTATACCCCTAATAATTTTAAATACCTCATTCAAATCCTCTCTCAACCTTCTATGCTCCAAATAATAAAGACCTAACTTATTTAACCTTTCCTTATAACTTAGACTCTGTATCCCCGGCAACATTCTAGTAAATCTTCTCCGTACTCTCTCCAGATATCTTTCCTATACTTTGGTGACCAAAGTCTAAGTTTGGCCTCACCAATGCCTTGTACAATTTTAATATAACATCCCAGCTCATACACTCAATACTCTGATTTATAAAGGCCAACATCTTATAAGCTTTCTTCACCACCTTATCCATATGTGATTTCACCTTCAGAGAACTATGTACCATTATTCCTAGATCCTTCTATTCTAATGCACTCTTCAATGTCCTACCATTCACCATGTATGTCCCATTTTGATTAGCCCTACAAAATGTAACTCTTCACACTTATCTGCATTAAACTCCATCTCTCATCTTTCAGCCCACTCTTCTAACTGGCCAAAATCCTTCTGCAAGCTTTGAAACCCTTCTTCAATATCCACAGCTCCACCTATCTTAGTATATCATCTGCCTACTTACAAATCCAATTTACAACTCCATCAACCAGGAAAAATCTCAAGATTGTGTGTGATGTTATGCATGTACTCTGACAATAAATATGAACTTGAACTGACACACCCTTAAGCAGTGACCTCCCATTCTAGACTTCTTCATTATCGGGAACATCTTGCCTGTCCAGTCAAAGAGCTATCGTGTAATTCTTAACTCAATTTGGCGAATCTTCACTTTTATAGCAAGCACATTGTTCCTTAGATAAGACCCAAACTGCACTAAACAGTCCAGGTATGGCCTCATGCAATTCCAGTAAGGTATCCTGGCTCTGCTCAATTCCTCTCACTAGGAAGGCCTCTCTAATTACAGGTATTCACTTGCTTACTTTCATCAATTGGCACAAATGACACCAGGTCCAGCTACATCTGTTTTTTTTCCCCCCCAAATTCTGGTCATTCTGATCTCCTATTCTACCACCAGAATGGACATGCATTAAAATGAATTGGCTGTGATCTTATTCTGAAATAGATTTTTATAGTTACTTAACTAGCACTCAGGATGCTCTATTCAAAAGAGCTATATTCAGACTTTTATCTAATTTTGATAGAATCATTCAATTAAGTGCATTATTTAATTGGCATCCTTAAGCATGTAGGATTCCAGAGTTGCATCCACCTTTTATTTCACTTGACAAAAATCAACCATACACTGTGAATGTGTCACATTTACAGATTTAGGAGTTTTCTGATTAAACTACATTAATGCATTTAGAAGTTTCCCACATTTTCTGTTCATCATATTAATATGCAACATCGCATTTTGCTTTGTTCACTCATAATACACTGCAACAATTTTAAAAGGATAACCAACATGATTGATGACATTAACAATCAACTGGTAATATGTGGGAGGATGGGAACTTGAATTTTTGTGTTTCATTCCCCAAGAATACAATCTAAAACCAGAACTTGGAGAAGAATTTTTATGCAAGTTTCAGAGAAAGGTGAATTTAGTGAACTTAGGTGAATTTAATGGGAATTTGCTGGTATTCTTGGTTACGTTCCATAAAAATACATTACAAAATTGATTTAATACAAGTGAAATTCATTTCCACAAATATATTTTGGTCTTTAGTCTGCTCTTTAGTCTGCTCTTTTTGAATGCAATTCTGATTCGATATTTTAAAAACATAATAATATGCTGGATACATTCAGCAGATCATGCAGGATGTGAAATAAAATTAACATTTCAAAGATGACAACTCTTCAGAACAGTGGAGGTTGGGAAGTGGAGTTTGCTGTAGGGGAGAACCAGGAGAGTTTAAGTGATAAAAGGGACAATGAAATGATTAGTGGGGGGCGGGGGCGAAATGACTGGTTGTGGTGTAAATCATAACAGTAGCTGTTTTAAGAAATTCAGTTAATGGTTAAGTTCAGAGATTATTAAATGTAGAGATAACTCCAGAATGATGTGGTTTTTAACCATACATGCTGTTGTATAGGATGGTCCTCAAAATTTTAAAATGTCACCTTAAAATTAGGGTCATCCTATACAAAGAGAATGAAATTCTTATCTTGACAACAAAGTCACAACAGCGATGCCATCTTCCTGCCGGCTTCGATCCAATCTCTCACATGGCTTGTTAGTTATTTGCAGAGTCCATTTTCCCGATCTGACTGCTATCGGCTCTGTACAGGCTTTAAACAGCCTGTTACAGGAGCTGACAGTGGTTTATTTTAAAATATCCAAATAAAATTTAAGCCTCGAAATGATAATTTCTTATTAAAATATTGTAATTGGCTTTTAACAGTATCCACTGGTCAGGAGCAAGTGCCAAATTTGGGAGGCTGTCTTATACAAAGGGTATCAGTCAAAACCAACATTTTAGGTGGAAATTCTGGGGTTGTCTGATACAGAGCCATCCTATACAAAGGCATATAGGGTAAATGGGAAAAAAAAATGGCTATTCCCCGAGTTTGCATTAGACTTCATCAAAACAATATGGCGAAGAACAAAGATCAGATAGCAGCATATCCTCAAATTCGCCTGGTGTATTTCTGATACTTCTTTCTTTTTTCTGGATCTCTTCTCTATCTCAGAATTCAAATTATCCATTGACTACTTCAAATCCGCAGCCACCTTCCTCCATCTCTTGACTTTTTCTATTACCCATCTCAGCCACATTTGTTATCAAGATGAGGCTTTCTACTCCAGGACTTCTAAAATGTCCTCCTTCAGGAAATATGGCTTCCCCTCTGCCATTGTTGATGAGCCCACCCTCGCATTTCAACATCGGCTCTCACCCCTCTCTCATTAGACAGAATAGAGATAGAGTTCCATTAGTCCTCATATTTCACCTCACTAGCCTCCACGTTCAGTTGATAATTCTTCTGTTTCTGTCAGCTCCAATGGGACACCCAGCACTGATCACATCTTCCCCTCTTCCCTTCATTTCTACAGACACCATTCTCTCAGAGACTCCTTGGTTTGCTCATCCCTTCCCATTCACGCCTCCCCATTCTCTGCAACTGAAGGAGGTGCAAAACTTGTTCTTTCACATGCTACTTTACCAAGTTTGTTTATTGCCATGTGAATAGAGGTACAATGATAAAGTTAATTTTCTATACAATCCTGGTCATCCCACACATAGTACAGAAATAAAAACATAGTAGAGTACAGTGAGAAATCAATGAAAGCTGAACAAAGATTATTATTTTACTGGTGTCAGGTTCGTCCCAAGTATGCTGGCAGGAAATAAACTGTCCTTGAAACTGGATTAATGCTGATTACCGTGAAAATATACAAAAATGGTCCCTTCTGACAAATGTTGAAGCAAAAAGAGGACAAATTTCAACATTAACGACAAAACAATTACATAATTTCTGAATTTGATACAGAAAGGGGAATATGTTAGATATTTATGCAGTTTATTTCATGTGTTTTTTTTATTTCAAACTTCACTCACACGCATACATGGATGGTTATAATTCGATCTCAAACAAGCAAAATAGGGCTTGTCTTTTGAGCCTAAAGTTAGTAACATATTATTATCTATCATGAAAAAGTTGCCTTTGAAACTTACTTCATGCATTAAAGAAGACTGGAATAACAGGTGGAACAGACAGCTAAGTAACAGTGTGGCAAATTACATTAAAAGATACTAATGTAGCAACAAAACAGTAGACTTCAGATTAGCTGCTTTATTAGCAAGGCTACCATGTTGTGTACTGTAAGCACAGTGCATTTAAAATTTAACTCAAATGAACAATGACCTTACCTGCAATGGAGCTGGAAAACAGCTGAGAGTATGTGAAGCCCAGTTATGAGGGGTGAAAACCATAATCGTCTGTAGAATATCTTTACACCAGGTACCTTGTATAGATTCTGAGCCTGTAAAAAAGTCTATAATTTTTTTAAAAGACATGATAAACATCAGAGGATATAGTTGGTACTGCATTGTTAAGGGTGTGGTAGCGCATGATAGCACTTGATCTGAAAGGTGGCATTCAACAACCATGGCCTGGAATTCCCTGGCTACAGGGGCACCCCTGCTCATTTACCTGCTCTTACCATGAGCGGATCCCATGGCAAGAGCTTCCTGAATGAAGGTAACTCTATATTGATTGGCGATGTTAAACAGTTACTCTGCAGACTGAGCTGGCTGCCAAAGGATGTTGGCAAATACAAGACATCCATAAAAAAGAATAATAATTAAATATACTTCAAAGTATAAATATTAATTTAGAATCATTTAAATCAATTAAAAGTATAATACGTCTTTCTGCCTCACAGCTAACTCTGGGCCAGCACTAACCTGGTGCAAAATGGATTACACGTAATATTGGATACCTTACTCAAAATAAGGCTATTTCAACCATCAATTAACAATAAATGAATAACAAAACAAAATTTATCTATGAGCACTTACCAGTTACATGCGTTGCTCTAGCCAGAGTAAGAATTAGAGCTCTGTTAAGTTCCTCAGACTCTGCAGAAAGAACTGTTTTGGGGTCACTTAGAAAACGAGTGAATTGGGGCTGAACTTCTGAACTGCCCAAAGCAGTGATGAGCCGGAGAGCTGTGCTTTCAACACTAAATGGTCAAAGGCAATGTGTAAGCCACAGCATTGGTTGGAATTCCATCTTCCAATTCTTTCACAGTTGAGATTTAATGAATTGTGTATTGTCACATGCACTGAGATGCAGTAAAAAGCTTTTTTTTTTGAAAGCTACACAGGCAAGTCAGTACATATAGCAGGTAATGTAAATAATTGCAAAGAAACACACAAAAGTGTAGGTTGTAGTATCACAATATGTTAAAAAGAGCACAGCAGAGCAAAAAGTACAAGGCAGAGTGCAGGGTAAAAACAGTGCAAGGGCATCATCTTTGGCCAATGAAAGATCATTCGAAAGTCTGATAACAGCAGGAAAGAAACTGTTCTTGAATCTGGAGGTTTGTGGTTTCAAGCACAAGTACCTTCTGCCCAACAGAAAGGCAAAAGAGTACAAATGGGTGGGATTTCAGCAGCTAATTACAAGACAGCAGTAGGTATAGAGTTGTTGGAGGAAAAGTTAGTTTGTGTGACAGCTTGAACTGCAGTTACAACTCTCTCCAATCTTGGGCAGAGCAGATCTGAATGAGGATCATTGTCCCACCCTCCTCCCTCCAAGCAACATGGAGAAAACTATAATCATATTCAAATTAGCAAAATTATCAGCATAAACATTAGATGTCAATAAACAATTGACAAGTAATATGAACATTTCTGACACACAGCTATCTGGGTAATTAATGTCTTCAAACACTACCTGTCATCCCTTTTTGAAGTAGCCTATAAGGGACCTCATTTGCATTTTTTCAGAAATAACCGATCATTTGACTCTTAATTTAAAAGATAAATAATGATTCAAGAAAATTTGCCACATCCTCTGGCCGTTTGCAATTTTAAATCATGAAATTCATGAGCAAATTGCACATGGAATTTGAGATGACAACACACAAAGTGCACTTTTCCATTCTTTGTGCTGATCAACATAGATTGAGATCTAACATCACAAATTATTATGAAGGGTACAAAATCCTCTGATACACATCCTAACTGGAAAGGATTACTCGTGTTCTTAATTCTTTAGATTAGGGCCTATACACAGTTAGTAATTGCAGATTTTTAAAAAATAAAATACATCTTGAGGCTTACTTAAAGGTGGCAATCCTTGCCAATCATTTGCACCCAAATTTGCATAACAGCAATTTTATTAGCAAAATTAAATTGATGACAGAAGTCATTGGTACTACAAATAACTCCCCACTACTAGTTGGTGAAAATTCAGAAAATTAATCGGATTTTTGGTCTTCCAAATTTCAAGTGATTGATAAAAATGATTCATTAACTAAGAGTTCAAAATGAATTATGTATTGTTCAAAATTAAACAATAAAGAACAGGAGGGGAGATCATAATGGAAGTTTTGAATAAGAATCTTGAAGACGTTGATGCAGAGAACGTCTTTTCCCTGACAAAAAGCAAGATAAAGAATGTGATAATAATTCAAAAGTGCAACAATTACTTTATTTTAAGATAATTTTAACAACAACCAAGCTCCAACATGAAGGTGACCTATTGAAAATTTTTAAAAATTCAACAAGGATTGAGGAAACGGAGACATGTTTTGAAATGGAGAATGTTGAGTGGTTTGGAAGAAGACAGGAATGCAAAATTAAGATAGCTCTAGTTAAAAAAAGGTAGCACTGGTGGAGGTTCATTTCTAAATTGTAACTTCTATTACTCAATTCAAAGTTCACATCAAGGGCGCATTAGTAAGGCTTACAGAATGCTGACCAATGTCTCTATATTATTTCTACTTAGAGAAATGCATTAAAATGCTTTAGAAAGATGAAAAACAACTTACCACAGGTGAAGTTGATTCTGATTGGTATGTGGCACAGCTGCCAATGAATGAAGATGACTTAATAGTTGTACCCTATAATGGGGCTGGATGTGATGCATGCGGTAGCTAAACATCTCCAGCAGAGTGTGCAAGATCCCCCATGCATGTGACTTGAAAACATTTGGTAATAGCTGGCCTAAAGAGAAAAAGAGGAAATATTCAGCTAGCCTTATGCACAACATGAAATTTATATTAATCTTCCCTCAAAAAGGTATGCATCTTAAATGAACTAAACTCATTGCCCCAGCATGAAAGCATTCATGGACATTTTCAGTCTCTCACTGCAGAGGTTCCCACCGGCTACAAAAGGGCATCTACTGATGCCCAAAAAAAGCAGCTTGAACTGCCTCAATAGGCCTTTCACACTTCCCAGGAATTCTCCTGTGAACCTGCAGTGTGAAAAGGTCAGCCTGGGAATTTTAAACTGGTCCAAGGCAGGGCCGTGGACCCACGATATTTTCCTGGACCACCCCCTCCCTGCAATGTGAAAAGGCAAATGACCAAGCAGGGGAAGCCTCGTGACGTCAGTGCTTGCATGCTGCGTCATGTGGGCGATTAAAATGAAAAGATTCACACTTCCTGACAATAGCAGGCCACTTTGGCACATCGCGACAGTAGCACAATGCGGGATGAATGGCCATCCACATTAACCATAATTCCTCATGCAGTTGGAACGACTCTGTATTTCCCAGAGCAGTTCCAGATGCGTGAGAGATTATGGGAAATGAAGTCAGCCATTCATCCCGCATTGTGTTGTCATCACGATGTGCTGAAGTGGACCCGAAGCTTGAGAAGTGGGGATGGCAGGTGACCAATCAACCGACATTTGGCTGAGGTGGGAGGGAAGGAGCGAACAGGCGGGTGGGCAAGCAACCAACGGACACTGGTGGGGGGGGGAGCGGAGAAGGGGGATGATGAGTGAGTAGATGATGTCATCAATTGGAGGAGCCCCCCCAAATTGCTGGGGAGGGCAAATGTTTGGGAATTTAGACCATGGTATAAAAGGCCCAGAAGGTCCTGCATTCCTGGGAATTTCACCAGGTCAAAGTAGGGTCACCACTCAGCTGGCAGTCTGAAAAGGCTTACTATCATCCTATAGCACTCACATCTACTGTAATTAAATGCTATGAGAGGTTCGTCATGGTCAAAATGAATTTGTACCCAAGTAAAGATATGGACCCACTGAGAACTGCCAATCACTAATCATTCCACAGCAGATGATTTCTCACTGGCTCTCCACTCAGCCTTGGATCACCTGGATATCACGCTGCTTTTCATCGATTACAGCTCAGGTTTAAACAGCATAATCCCCCTTAGTACTGGTTAACATAGACATTAATGGCTAATATATAATAATTACTATTACAGATACTCAAAGTAAATATAGTAAGTATAAAATCAGAAATCAAAACTTTCAGCTTCCTGTAAAAGACAGATTTTAGTAATATGTCTATTTAAGTGACCAGTCTTGGTTTTAATTCACACTTGCTGAACGAAACCCTTCTTGTCTGGAACTGTACCTCAATTTTCCCCAGCAACCAAGAATGTCTTGGTGAAGAATCGTCCATGATAATTACAATATCTCCATATACAAATGCAATAATTCTTTTGCCCTTTTAAAACTTAATTTTGAATTCATATATTGGCAACTTTTGAATAGTTCCTTCACCTGTCTTCCAGTATACTGTTCCAGGTAATACAGACAATCTTTAGCATTTTTAAGTATTACTTTCAATGTGATGTTCAAAATATTTCATGAACGTCAGATCATGGATCTCCATTAAAAACTGGAATTTTCTTTTTAGGTAAACCATGAGTCTTGTTACTGCGCTAACACAGCAGAAATTTCATTTTGTTTTGCTATGAGTGATAATATATTGTCTTGTCCACCATGGCTCACAATTGGTTGTCTTGTGAATGGAGCATACGGAACATGAATTAGTGCCATTGGTGTAGAACCTTGTGTTGTAAGTGATGGCATTGATGGGGATCCTTGGTATGTAAGGATGGCATTGGTGGAGATCCTTGATTTATATATAACCATATAATCGGCTACAGCGCGGAAACAGGTCATGTCGGCCCTTCAAGTCCGCACCGGTTCACTTGAACAACTCCACTAGCTCAACCCTTCCGCTCTCTGCCCATAACCCTCCAACCCCCTCACCTCCGTGTACACATCCAACCTTCTCTTAAATGACAGAAGGGACCCTGCTGCAACTATCTCTTTTGGAAGATCTTTCCATTCTGCCACCACTCGCTGAGTGAAAAAGCATCATCTAATATTTCTCCTAGTTTTGCCCCCTTAACCTTAACTCATGCCCTCTTGTACCAACCTCCCCTGCCCCTCAGGGGAAAGTCTGTTTATGTCTAGTCTATCTATTCCTTTCATAATTTTAAATACCTCTATTAAGTCCCCTCTCAGCCTTCTACGTTCCAATGAATAAAGACCCAGTCTCCTTGTAATCTAGATGCTGTAAGCCAGGCAACATCCTTGTAAATCTTCTCTGCACCCTCTCCACCTTATCTATATCCTTTCGATAATTTGGAGACCAGAACTGAGCACAGTACTCCAAACCTGGCCTCACCAATGCCCTAAATAGCTGCAGCATCACTTCCCAGCTCCTATACTCTATACTATGATTTATGAAGGCCAACATAACAAGTGCCTTCTTAACCACCCTGTCTACATGGGTATCCACCTTCAATGAATTCTTTGGAGACCAGAACTGAGCACAGTACTCCAAATCTGGCCTCACAATGCCTTAAATAGCTGCAGCATCACTTCCCAGCTCCTATACTCTATACTATGATTTATGAAGGCCAGCATACCACATGCCTTCTTAACACCCTGTCTACATGGGTATCCACCTTCAATGAACTCTGAACCATAACCCCCAGGTCCCTCTGCTCCTCTGCGTACCTCAATGCCCTCCCCTTAAATGCATATGTCCTATTCTGGTTATTTTTACCGAAATGCAGCACCTCACACTTGTCTACATTGAATTCCATCTGCCATCTTTCAGCCCACTCTTCCAAACAAACCAAATCCTTCTGTAACCCAAGAAAACCTTCCTCACAATCCACCGCTCCCCCTATTTTCGTATCATCTGCATATTTGCTGACCCAGTTAACCACACCCTCCTCTAAATCATTGATATAAATGATAAACAATAAGGGACCCAGCACCGATCCCTGAGGCACTCTGCTTGTCACAGGCTTCCATCCTGACAGATGGCCACCATGACTCTCTGCTGTTTATCTTCCAGCCATCTCTGAAACCATGTCACAATCTCTCTACTAATTCCTAGTGACCTAACTTTCCTTATTAATCTTCCATGCAGAATCATATCAAAAGCCTTACTAAAATTCAAATAGATCACATCAACCGCCCTACCTTCATCCACTTTTTTTGTCACCTCCTCAAAAAACAAGGTTCGTCAAACATGACTTTCCCTTTACAAACCCATGCTGGGTACCCCTAATCAATCCCTGCCTATCCAGATATGCATGTATACTATTGCAAAGAATACCTTCCATAACCTTCCCCAGCACCGAAGTCAAACTTACCGATAATTACTTGGTCTACACCCAGTGCTTTTTTTTAAACAACGGAACTACATTTGCAACCCTCCAATCTCGTGGTACCACGAGATAGGGTGATCTTTCAAAAATCACTGTCAGTGACCCCGTTATTTGCTCCCTGACCTCCCTTAAACTTCTGGGAAAAATCTCATCAGGACCTGGAGACTTATCCACCTTAATTGACCCTAGAAGCTCCAAAACACTCGCTTTACTAATCCCTATCCTCTCCATAACTAAGCCCTTTGCCTCCCTCATCTCATATAGCCCAATGTCCCTTGCCCTCGTGAATACAGACGAGAAAAAATTGTTCAATATCTCTCTCATCTCATACAGTTCTTTACATAATTCTCCAGTCCTATCATCCAGTGGACCTACTCTATCCTTAACCCTCCTTTTACTGTTCACGTATCTGTAAAAACCCATAGGATTCACCTTTGCCTTATTAGCTATGGGCTCCTCATACCTTCTTTTTGCCTTACTAATTTCCCTCTTAAGGATCTTCCTGCAATCTAAGTAACGATCATCTCCTCAATCCCCTGGGTTTTTTTAATATTTTGCATAGGCGTCCCCCTTGTCCCAAACCAATTTCTTAATTTTTCCATTAAACCACACCTTTGGACTTCCCTTTCGGCCTGACTGAAACATAAAGATCCTGTACTCTCAAAATCTCACCCCTAAATACCCTCCAAATTTCCTCTACATCCTTTCCACCAAAATGATCAGCCCACACAACTCTCTGCAAATCCCTTCTCATTTCTCTAAACCTGGCCTTTCCCCACTCAAAGACCTTCAACCTCGGACCTGACCTATTTCTACTTTCCATCATTAAGCTAAAGCTAATGCACCTGTGATCACTGGATCTAAAGTTCTCTCCAACACTCACCTCTGTCACCTGCCCTATTTCATTCACAAACAACAGATCTAATACTGCTCTCCCTCTACTGGGCGTCTCAACATATTGCTGCAAAAAGCAATCCTGAACACATTGCAAAAATACTAATCCATCCTGTCCTTTTATTGACTGTGTTTCCCAATCTGTTTGGAAAATTGAAATCCCCAACCAACACCACCTTATTTCTACTGCACATCTCACCTATTTCCTTGCACATTTGCTCTTCTAGTTCCCTTTCCCCATTTGGAGGCCTATAATATACCCCTATAATAGCAACCTCACCCTTATTTTTTAGTTCAACCCATACTGCCTCTCTCGATGAGCCCTCCAGTCTATCTTGCCTCAGCACCGCTGTAATATCCTACCTGACAAGTAATGCCACACCTCCCCCTCTTACTCCACCAACTCTGTCACATCTATAGCAGCAAAATTCTGGAACATTTAATTGCCAGGCACAACCCTCCTTCAACCATGTCTCACTAATGGCCACAACATCATAATGCCATGTGTCAATCCACACCTTTAGCTCATCCAACTTTCTTACTACGCTCCTCGCATTGAAATAAATACACCTCAGGGATCTCCCACATCCTACTTTCTGCCTATCCTCCTCTCCACCATTTTCACAGTTGTCACTACAACATCTTTTTATTACTTCCTCCCGCAAATTATTTACGGTAAATATGCCTCTTTCCTTAGCCTACAAACCGTCTCCCTGTTGTTCTGCCTAACTTGAAACCCTCTCCCCCAATCATACTAGTTTAAACCCCCACTGACAGCCCTAGCAATGCCCCCACCAGGTGACTGGTCCCTCTGGTTCTTCAGCAACACGAAGAGACATCAATGGTTAAGTATGATCAGCTCACATAGTTGAACTTTTTTGAAATACTCTCCTTTTGGGAAGATTCATATTGTGCGCTCTGAACTATTCTATGTAGTTTTAATTCGCTGATAGAACAGATAAACATTTTGCATGGCTTCACATTAAGATTTTCACAATGGTGAATAATAAAGCATTTACTGTATAATGATACAAAGATATAAAGAGATATAAAAAGTATATAAAGATATAAAATCTTGATACAAAAATTCAAAGAAAACTTTCTCGCGCTCATGCTTCCTTCACATCTTGTAGACTGAAGAGCAAACCATTAGTCTGGGAGGATATTATGATATATTACATCAGTCACTATGGTAACACTACAAATAACAGTTCTCCGAAAAAGATAGGCACAAAATTAACTAAGAATCAAAAACACAAAGTTTTAACCTTTACACTGGTTAGAATGCTTCGAAATATCACTCTGTAATTGGGTCCTTGATTCCTTCATCGGAAGACTATAGTCAGGCAGATCGGTAATAACATTTCCTCCACAGTGAATCAGCACAGGTGCACTTCAAAGATGCACTCCTAGCACATTGCTCTCTCTCTCTTTCTCTGTGCCCATGACTGTATGGCTAAGCACAATTCAAATGCCAACTACAAATTTGCTGTTGACACCATGGATGTCAGTAGAATCACAGACGACAATGAGAAAGTTTATAGGAGCGAGATAGATCAGCTGGTTGAGTGGGTGTTACAACAATAACATTGTATTCAACATTAGCAAAACTAAGGAATTGATTGTGGACTTCGGGAAGGGGAGCATAAAGTAGTCCTCATCGGAGGTCAGTAGTGGAGAGGGTAAGGAACTTCAAATTTCTAGGTGTTAATATCTCTGAAGACCTATCCTGGGGACATCATGCCATTGCAATCATGAGTAGCTACAGTTTATTTGGAATTTGAGGAGACTTGTTATGTCACCAGACTCTTGCAAATTTCTACAGATGTACCATGAAGAGCATTCTGACTGGCTGCATCACTGTCTGGTATAGAGGTGCCAATGCATAGGCCAGGAAAAGGCTATTGAGGATTATAAACTCAGCTAATGCCATCATGGGTATGTCTTCATTAAAGAAAATTTTGGGGCAGTATCTCAAGAAAACAGTTTCTATCATCAAATCCCCCTCACCACCAAGCCCATGCCCTTTCCTCATTATTACCATGAGGAAGGAGGTAGAGGAGCCTGAAGACACACACTCAATGTTACAAAAACAGCTTCTTCCCCTCTGCTGTCAGATTTCTGAATGGATAATGGACTTATGGACACTACACTTTTCTCTTTTTCGCACTTTTTATTTTTATTTTTTTAAATCTTGTATTTAGGAAATGTAATTTCTAGCAGTTTTGCATCTGTAATGCACAATACTGCTGCCAAAAAACAAATTTTGTTACACATGTTCATGATAAGAAACCTGATTCTAATTACAATGCATTTTCTGAAAGAAATTTTTCGGCATATCTACAACTACAGCCATTATGATCGTGAATGATTTGCTTCTACTAATCCAGTACAGGTATTGCTATCCGAAAGTCGAGTGTACCTGTGAAAACTTTCGTAAACTGAAACGGCGTAAAACGAATAAGCAATTACCATCAATTTATCTGGGAAAAATTTGAGCGTTTCCAGACCCATTGTTCCTTGCCCTCCCGACAGCTTGCTATCAGTCTCCACAATAATCCCATTGCCCCGTGCTCTCCCGACAGCTCACTATCAGTCTGGACACTGATCCCACTGCCCTGTACTTTCCTGACAGCTCGCTATCAGTCCCCATACTGATCCCACTGCCTCATGTTTTCCCGACACCCCATTGAATGCTATTTTTGCTTTTTGCCTTTTTTCATAAAAGCAAAAATCTTCTGTGGATTTCTTTCAGTTTGCGATAAAAGGTACTAATGTAGGCTTACATAAAAGCAAAGAGGTGTAAAGTGAACTTTCGAAAAGCAGGGGTTACCTCTATTTATATTTCAGAGAATGCATTTTTAATCAAACCAAAAATGAACTCTGTTAAACCTTGGTAAATATAAATCATTGCACTATTTGAATAAGACTGTTTTCATTTGAAATAGGGATAAAAATATTTCTTCATTTTCCTTAATCTTTGCAGCAGTAATTAATATTTTATCAGATCATATGGAAATGGAATACAGCTCTTTTTATTTTGCACCGAACAAATAGATGGCATGCAATCTAAACATAACAACAAATAAAGGAACTGATCATTCTTTTCTCAAAGCAACCATCCTTATGGTCTTTGAGAAAGTACCACACTATCAAAAATAATGTAAAGAATGTTCATGGGAAATAAACTACGAAAACCTTAGCATTACAATTTATAAGGTTTACATATAGCTTGCAACTAAAGTGCAAAATTTAGTTCCACAAGTTTGGTAAATAATAATTCCATGGATAAATCTTCATGCCTCTGATACCCAAGATTTAGAATTTGCATTTTTGCTTCAAGGAATATTCCAAGACTCAATTCAAATAAGCAATGCTCAGAAACTTAGCAGGTCCTCCACCACTCCATATTATTTCAATAATACTCCTGCACTCAAAATATAACTCAACCATATCCAACTCAAAAACAATCAGCATTACTATTCATAGTTACTTTATAAATTACTTTATTTAGACTTCATAGATACACTTACTGATAAAGCCTTTAATTCCAAGGGACTCTATCTCCATATAAACTAGAAGACGACTGTAGGTTTCTACCAGAGCAGGTGCCAATGCAAGGCTAGATTTGGCATGAGCTAGTTTGATTACTCTTGTGGCTATACTGTGAATGAGGCTGAAATAAAGAATTCAGAAATCAATAAAATTTGTATTACAAGAACTTTGTTAAGAGCACCAGTAATATTTTTTATTTATTGGCTATAATTATATTGAAGTCAATTAATATTAATAAGGCACTGTTTGATAGGCAAATAAAAATTATGTAAATGTAATGCAAATATCAGCTGACTTGACATTATTGTCAAAATAAATAAAACAATCCAAAATTTACACTCATGTTGTTTGAGCCCAAGAAATATATTTATTACTAAGGTGTCATAACTTCATTTCTTTATAAACCATGTTAATTTTTAAATTGGAAATGCATGGCCTAAATACTCAAAATGTTTTATTAACACAATTTATTCTTTGATAGTCATTTATGACTTGGGCAAAAATTTGATTTTTTTTTAAAGAAATACATTTTCCTATCACCACAGGATTCTTTTCGTGCAGCAAAGGACCACTGATAATAAACGTGATGAAACAACTTCACAAAAAATATTGTTGCCCTGTAGCTGATCAGGATTAAATTCTTATTACCTCATCTTGGCATGGACTGTTAGTGAATCTAATAAGCTCATTGGCAAGGGAGTAATAGATCCTGAAGCTGTACAATTTGTTCCTGGGAGAGAGATCCTCAAGGTTCCATTCCCATATATTGTTTCAACTAATACTCCCATAGGCAATGTAAAGTACTCAGAATTAGTAGAATAAGCATTACATAGCAAGGCAATCTTGTAATCCGTCATCGGTAGGCTTTTATTTCTCAAACTTTGCTGTAAAAATCTGTTGGAAATAATTAAACAGTTAACCAAGTACTTCACTTTCTTGTATTTATTATTAAAGCATTAACTCTTTCAAAGAAAACTCAGCAATTTTTTTTATTTTCCAAGGAGTATTTCTTCATTGCTTTTTAATGTGTAGTCTTTACTCATCCCTACCATATAGAAACAAAAAGTCATGGGGTTTGAAGGTAATGTTAGAAGCAAATTGTCTATTTTAAATGAGTTTCTATCATGATAGAATACACATTATACAGAAAATAATCTGACCAATTCTATTTTTATTCGCAATTTAGGAATATTAGGAAAAGGAGATCTAAAGTGTATATCCATGCAGACAACATACACTGATTTAAATGTTAGAGCTACTGCACTGAACTGAAAATGTATATTAAGCAGCTTACTCATGGTGGAGTTTGAGAGAATGAGGGATGGGTATTTGCAGTTTGGAATTATCATTCTGTGCCTTTCTGTTGAGGTGTATCCAGATACAGGTCATTGCAAAAGCATGAGTTGACTGCGGCTTGCTAATGTCAGGCACGGGGATACACTGCAAATTTAAAAAAATAAGCTCGTATGAAAATCTGGAAAGATCTCTTCTTTCCAAAATAATGATCATAATAAATTGATATGCAATTCCTACTTCTTTCTCTGGATACAGAAGGTCAAACAGCTTCATCACTGGAAGGAAGTCAGCCAGAGCATTCTTCTGAATACTGCCAGAAATGAACTGTAATAAAACCCACATCAGATGGTCTCTCCCTTTTATCAAGCCTCGGCCTGCCAACTAAAAGATAAAGACAACAAAGATGCTTAGTATTTCCAGCAAATGATTGAGCATTGGAAAAGAAAAATTCAAAGCAAAACTGTAATTGTGGTACAAACCACAGACATCCAGATACAGTCTGAAAGGATAGTATGGGGAAGAGATTTGATTTTGTGAATCTTTGTGGAAATAATCATTGGACTATTGTGTGAAATAGTGGCTGAACATGAACACCGAGTATGCATACAGCTCCTGAGTCTTGCATCTCACTTTAAAGTTGGAATTTTTGTCCAGAGATCCAATAGCCAACTTCCATGTTTGAACATCCTTCTCTAACTGAAATAATCAGAATTTCTTGCAAAACTCCAAATGTGTTCAAACCAATGAAAATTACTTCATATAAATCTGTACCTCCTATATTAAAGTTAAAATAAATTTGCTTTTCCTTTCTTCCACTTTTAAGCCTAAAAATCTACAGCTGTATTTCATAGCTTCCTGTTTGCACTGGTCTGTTAAATTAGTTAATATTTTGGGGTGAGCTTTTTCTTTTTTTCAAATATATAAACAGGTTCACTAATTTTCAGATTTATTGTCAGAGTACATACATGATATCACATACAACCCTGGGATTCTTTTTCCTGCAAGGCAGAATTACCACTTTTTAGTGGTACAAAAAAAACTCTACACAATGTTCACATATAAACAAAGAACTGTAAACCGATAACAAAATGTAAACAAACTGACTGCTATACATAGAGAATTCAAAAAAAATAAATAAAGTGAAAAAAATAAGAGCCATTAAACGAGTCCCTGATTGAGTTTGTTGTTGAGGAGTCTAATGGTGGAGGGGTAGCAGCTGTTCCTGAACCTGGTGGTGTGAGTTTTATAGAACTTGTACCTCTTTCCCGATGGTAGCAGCGAGAACAGAGTGTGTAATGAGTGGTGTGGATCCTTGATGATTGCTGCTGGTTTCCAATGGCAGCATTCCCAGTCCATATTCTTGATGATGGGGAGGGTTTTGCCTGTGAGGTCCTGAGCTGTGTCCACTACCTTTGGAGGGTTTTATGCTCACGGGCATTGGTTTGCCAGTCAGCAAACTGCACCACATATTTTGCCAGGGTTTTCAATGTCATACCAAACCTCCGCAAACTCTTGAGGAAGTAGAGACGCTGATGTGCCTTCTTCACAATGCCATTAGTGTGTTTTGTTCAGGGAAGATCCTCCAAGATAGTGTCTCCCAAGAACTTAAATTTGCACATACTCTCCCAATGATCACTGGATTGTGTATCTCTGGTTTTACATTCCTGAAGTCAACAATCAGCTCCTTGGTTTTGGTGACACTGAGTGAAAAATTGTTGTTGGTTCACCATTCAGCCAAGTTTTCAATCTCCCTCCTGTATGCCAACTCATTCAACCCACAACCATGGTATCTTCGGCAAATTTATAGATGTCGTTATTGTCGTACCAAACCACGCAATCATAGATGTAAAGTGAGTGAAATGGGGGCTTAGAACACAGCCCTGTGGCGTTCCAGTACTGATGGAGATTGTTGAGGTGATATTCTTATCAATCCTCACTGATTAAAGTCTGGAGGTGGGGAAATCCAGGATCCAATTTCCTGGATCATTGTTTCCTCTTCAAGTAACACTTTAATAAAAGGCATCCAAATATTCACTATTACACCAGTCACTCTGCCCTCATAATTACAGGATTTCCTTAAAATTTTAAATTAACTTGTACAATAAGCATACCCTGCCCTTTACAAAAGCATGATTATGATATGTTTGCTGTCTTGTTATATTGCATCTTCAAATTCATTATCATCTGACTTTAAATACACAACCAAATGAAACACCATTTCTCTTGACCATCGCTCAAACACATACATAGCAATACAAAAATACATAAAAATATAGAGTTTCAGTATAATTTACTTGTTTCACTTATGTGCCCCAAGATTACAATCTCACAGCCTGCGGGAAGAAGCTATTTCCCAGTCTGGCAGTCCTGATTTAGATGTTCCAGTACCTCCATCCTGATAGTAGCAGGTGAAATATCTTGTTTGATGGATGGAAGAGGCCCTTAATAATTCTTTAAGCTGTATTTAATCAGCACTCCTGGTGAATGTTATCAATTGAGGAAAGGGATACTCCAATGATATTCTAGGCTGTTTTAATGATCCTCTGTATTGACTTCCAGTCTGATGCTTTGCAGTTACCATACTCCTGTAAAATATTGTCAAGATGGGGGCCAGTTGCCTTGCTCTCCTCAATCTCCTTAAGAAGTGTAGGTGTTGCTGTGTCTTCTTGTCTAATAAAGTGTCATGGGTTCAGGATAAGTCTCCCATTGTTGGCACACTAAGGAACTTTGTCATCTCCACTCACTCGAAGGTGGAGCCATTAATATGTAGTGGAGAGTGATCGACCTTCATCCTCCTAAAATCCACAATCATATGCTCTGCCTTATCCACACTGAGACTCAGGTTGCTTTACTCGCACCATTTGACGAGCCTCTCAATCTCCACTTAAACTGACTCGTCATTATTGCCAATGAGGCCAACTTCTGTTGTATCATCTGAAAACTTAAGATTCTGTTTGAATGAATCTGGCAGTGCAGTCAAGTCAGCAGCATAAAGAGTTGTGGGCTAAACATATAGCCCACTGACTGTGGCTTTCAGCCTATAAGTCCAAGATCCAGTTGAAGAGAGGGATATTGAGCTCAAGCAAGGATTGTTGCTTGGACTCAATATCTCTCTAAGGTAAGACCATGGTGAATCTTGTGTTATGATTTTTTTTTGTGAAAACTTTATTTAATAATTTGCAAAGTACAATATTAATAAAACGAACACAAAAAATACCTAAAAACAAAAACAAAGACTATAAACTACAACCCCTACCCCCCCCCCCCCCGACACTAAACTAAAAAAAACAACCCACCCTCCCCCCTTGGAGCCTCTAAGAAAAAGTATTAAATATTCTCTGTTTGGTGTGCCATTTACTTAAATTCTATAGAGATATATTTTAAATACAAACCCCACATATCAACAAAAAAAGAACAATTGTTTTGTTAATTATGTTATTTTTTCTGAATACAAACATGACTGCAGTTCATTATGCCATCTTTGCAAACTCAATTGCACATAATTTTTCCATGCAACAGCTATACATTTTCTCGCTACTGCTAACCCTAATCATTTGAAACTCTATAAAAGGCACATTCATATAACCCATTAAACACATCAATGGATCCAATTGCAAATCTATTTTGAACAAATCTCTCAAAAACTTTATAACTTCCTCTCAAAAATGTTTAACTTTCTTACATAACCAAATTGAATGTATAGAAGTACCTTTTTGCTCTCCACATCCAAAACACAAATCTGTTAAACTAAATCCACATTTCTTCAATTTCTCAGGAGTCAAATATAATTGATGTAAACAATTATAATTACCCATATTATACCTGACTTTACTTAACTTTGTAACACTATCCACACATATTTTTGACCATTTTTCCCATGTCAAAACAATATCTAAATAATTTTCCCATTTCTCTTTAACCTTACATATCTACCTTTTTCATCTACTCCTGTAAACTACCTTTGTGCTATGATTTCTAAAACTTCATTTAATAAAGTGATTTATTTTTTCATCCAGCATTTCCTTTATTTGAAGTTAATTTTATTATTTTTGAGAACATTTGGACTTCCGCCAAAAATTTCAGAAGAGTTTCTATGAGGATATTAAAGCCTCCTTTGGTTTACTTTGATGTAAATTTACTATATTCAAATAACATCTCTACTTTTAATCCAACTATAGTTTCTAAGTAATATCTCCTTTTGACCTCATCACTATTTGTACCTGTGATTGGGTACTTCTCTTCACATTTCTTAAGAATGATACAAATTTATTTTCTCCAACTGTCCTATTCCATGAAAACACATTGTTTTCTCACTCTTTCAGTTCTGGTGAAAGGTCTTCAGCATCAAATGTTAACAGTTTCTCCCTGCCCTGCTGAGTATTTCCATCACTTTTGGTTTTATTTCAAATTTTCAGCATCTGTAATTTTAGCACTGCGGACTCTACCCTTGAGCTCTTTGTTAACTAAATCCATTTATTAATATGTATTCCCTTTTATTCATTATCAGCTTTTCTACTTTTGGGCTGCCAACCTGCTAATTCAAAATCTACAATGTTGTGGAAGTTAGCTTCTTATGCACATTAAATAATGATGAACTAAATCATAAACTGAGCACAATGTAGGTCTGAAATGATACATACATACCTTTTGATGAAGCGATAATACCATGTGTGGAAAGCTAGCAAACTGAAACAAGACAAAGAAAATAAGCTGACTTGAGAGGTGTTGCCACAATAACTGACTGGTGCCTCCATCATCAAATTTTTCTTCCGTCTCTGAACGTTCCATAGCATAAACCACTAAATCCACAAGCTGGTCTTCCAAAACTGGGCACCGCTGTTTGTGCTGTAAAGTAGACACTTATTACAGTAATGAACATTAAACACAGAGATCGACTTTTTATGCAAAAGAAAATGAACATAGCATGAAATGCTAACCTGAACACACTGCAATGAGATATTTCAGAAAGCACCTAATTTGAATGTAGCGTAAAAAAAAAAAGATGCCAAGCGCTGCAATGATTTGCCCTTCTCCCCAAATCTACTTATTCAGACACAAAAGTCATTTTGCTTGTTTTTTTGTTTAAAAAATACCTCAACTTTGGTCAACAAGAAACTTAACCATACATGTTCATGTAATCAGATTTGTAAAGCAAATTTTTTTAGGATTTCTTCAGAACCTAAATTATATTACTACCTACATATAAAATTAGCATGCTTTCCATGTGTGATCATGAAATTTAAAACAAAACGATCAAAATTTGTACTTCCTTTGAAGGCATGCTTTATGAACCCTAAACCAAAGTACAGCTACTTTGCACACATCTTTTGATGCCACTTTACATACGCAGTTAACTATTTTTCATAGGTCAACAAAATAATATTTTCTAAACAACTTCTCCATGACAACTTTAAAAAGGTCTCAGGTGCAAGAATCGCAGCAATCACACATTCTGTAGCGGACAGCGACAGACACCACTACACACTCTACATGTACCCAGCATGCACATCTACTTTATTCTCTAAAATGGCATCAGTTGCTACCAAGCAGTCAGCATCTCGTTAGTCACAATACAACAGTAAGATTGTAAACATACCTGCGCAATGTTCAAGGTCTAGAGCATTGTAGGATGGGCAGGACAAGACAGGACAGAACAAAAATAAAGGAAGAAAAAAAGAAAGACATAACAGTGACTATGAGGCCAGCCTCAGAATGCTCCAGAAAGGCCAAGCCCCACAAAAACGATGTACAAATTCTAATGTTTGAGGCTGGCCTAATAGCTAAAGCAATGTAAATAAAACTCAAATTATGTATTTCTTTACATTAATTCTACTATTTTTCCATAAGCAGTATTTACAGTATTTTATCATTCCCATCAACAAGGAAATATAAACTGGAACATTAAAACTTTGTTTTTCTATCTCAAGTAACTCAAGAATAAATCTATAATAAACTGATGCTCACTTAAATTCTAGCTAAGCTTGCTTAACATTCTTTCGCTTATTTAGCCAAACAGCAACAGAAAAGAGAAAAAAGAACAGTGCAGGCTATGTTTGGAAGTCAAATCCAAGGGAAAATACAGGAATATATAGTACCTGTTTATTTAGACCTAGCATGTTGCAGACCATATCTCTGGAGTAAGGTTGTTCTAAAACATATCTCAATAGGGCAGTCTGTGGGTCAAAAAGATCCTAAGGGAAACAAAACACATCAACTTGATTTTCATTTAACACAAGTACTTGTAATAATTCACTCTAAAGGAAAAAAAATTGTGAACAAATATAGTGGTATGAGGCCACCCGGCAAAAAAGGACATTGGCGCCAGTTCTGGGAGGGGGATGTGTGGTAGTACGCCATTAGGCAGGCAAGGTGGCCCCGCTTGTCACGCACGTGGCGGGGAGGCCGGCAAAATGGTGCCGTCAGGGGCTTCCTCCCGACCTCGGCACCGGGCTCTGAAGCCCGCGCTTGGAGACCCATGTGACGCCCCAGTGAACATCGGGGCTCCCCAGCGCGGTTATCAGCTGGGAGTATAAGACCAGCCAGGCAGCCTGCAATAAATTTGTTTTTGCTCACTGAACTCAACCCGTCTGGTTGTGCGATCCTTCAGTTAGCAGTGTCGCCGCCACTACACCACAATGCTGGTCAGATCTATGTGTAGATAGTAGGACTACTTTAATTAATTCTGGATGAAGACAGATTCATTATAATTTTATGTATCAAAAGATACATAAAAAAATAAACCAGAGTTTTCTGATAGGTATTTTAGGTGTGTTGTAGATGTTTACATTCCATGAAATTAAGACCCTTTTGGGAAGAATTGGGAGAAGTGTTGACAAAAATTGTGGGGGTTGAACTTCCCTCTCGACCCAGAATTGTTTCTTCTGGGGAATTTGGCAGTTATAAAAGTTACCTTTTGTGGAAGTAAATCTAAATTTATTAAAACTGCATTGTTAATAACCAGGAAATGTATAGTGGTAACATGGAAATCTGATCCCTGACTTTACAGTGATTGTTGGAACATGGAAGTGCAAAGTTGTTTTCCCCTTGAGAAGATTACTTATATTCTTAGGAATAGATATAGCATGTTTATCAAAATTTGGCAACCTTAATTGGATTTCTTAAATGCCCAGATTGCATAATTTATTTTGATATTTGTCAATTAGTGTACTCATTAGAAATTTAAAGCTTTAATAATGATGTGTGTCTCTGAGATGTTGATCATTGCTCCTGTTGCTTTTTCTTTTTTATCTCCCTCTATTCCCTGCGGTCTGACCCCTTTTCTTTTGAATTTGGGGAGGCGGCGCTGGGAGAAAAGGGACTCTCCTTTTTTTTCTGAACTTGTGAATGTTTTTCTATGATTTTTATATTCAATGTTATTGTTATTTGATTAATTGAGTCTATATTCTGCATTTTCTTAAAACTTAAATAAAATAAACAAAAAATTAACAGAATATATGTAGATCAAAATTAGTAAATATAAAATGTGACAAAAATATTGAGAAATCTTTGATTTTAAATCTCTACTCCTGATTTTCAGGGTCTTACTCCTCCTCATCTACTTGGATCCATTTCAGTTTGCCAATTGTAGAAACAGATCTATGGTCAATGCCATCTTACTGGCTCAACTGGCTGGACAGCAAAGATGCATACATCAGGATGCTCTTTATCAGCAACAGTTTGGCATTTAATACCATCATCCCTTCAAAAATGATCAGCAAACTCCAAGGCATGCAAGTTAACATGCTACTTTGTAATTGGATCATGGATTTCCTCACCTCCAGACCACAATCAGGGAAGATTGGTAAGAACTTCTCCACAATCTCCATCAGTACTGGAGCACCCCAGCTCTACTCACTTTACAGCTATGACTGTGTAGCTCGATACGACAATAACACCATCTACAAATTTGCAGACGATACCACGGTAATGGGTTGTATAAAGGAAGGGGTTGAGTTAACATACAGGAGAGAGATTGAAAACTTGGCTGAATGGTGCATCAGCAACAACCTTGGTCTTAATGTCATCAAAACTAAGGAGCTGATTGTTGACTTCAGGAAAGAAAAGCCAGAGGTATTCAATCCAGTGATCATTGAGGGAATCAGTGGGTGATAAAATTTAGGTTCTTGGGAGTCACTAAGTCGCAAGATCTTTCCTGGACCTAACACACCAACAGCATTGTGAAGAAAGCAAGTCCTTAGGTGATTGTGAAGGTTTGGTATGACACTAGAAACCCTGGCAAATTGCTGCAGAGGTGTGGTGGAAAATGTGCTGACCGGCTGCATTACAGTCTGGTATGGGGACACCAATACCCTTGAGCGGAAAGCCCTCCAAAAGGTAATGGACACAGCCCAGGACATCACAGGAAAAACCCTCCCCACTTTTGAGTACATCTACAGGGAACACTGCCATTGGCAGACTGCAGCAATCATCAAAGACCCACTGTATAGGTTAAAACCTTGTGTTTTTTTAAAAACTCTTAGTTAATCTTGTGCCTATCTCTTTAGTAGAACTATTATTTGTAGTCCTACCATAGTAACTATGATGTAATACGTCGTAATATCTGCCCCTATTAACAGCTTGCTCATTACTCTTCAACATTTAGATAACTACATGGATGGGAGGGAATTAGAGGGGTTATGGATAGAATGGGCGCAAATGGGACTAAAGCAGAAGGAAGCACTTCATTTAACTTTCTGCTAATGTATCTCTGTTTTATGTCTGAATGAAGTGAATTTTGTGTAATATTGCACTTTATAACATAATAATTGAATTTTGATGAAGATCTACCGGGACCAATGCCTGAAGAGGGCGCACAAAATCAGTGAACCAGTGTGGACTCGAAAGGCCAACATGGCCTGTTTCCGCTCCGTAAATGGTTATATGTGAGGAAGCGTGAGCATGAGAAAATTTTCTTTGAATGTGTTTCTCTTTAAATACTTTTTGCATCTCTTTAAATATCGTTTATTTGTTTATCTCTTTAAAGTTTGAGCTTTTTTATATGTTTTATATCTCTATCATTATACTGTAAATGCATTGTTATTTACTATTATGAAAATCTTAATGTGAAGTTATGCAAAATGTTTATCTGTTTTTATCAATATAAAACAGAAGCCACAGAGTTTGATCCATTGGATTAAAAAGATCGAAATTTGGAATATCACAGCTCATGCTTTTGGAAGAGGATTCTTTGAAATTGGGATATATTAGAATAAGGAAAGTGTCATCTATACCCCCACCACAAAGCACATGCTCTGCTCTGGCAATTGTTTTGTACAAGTGATGTCTGCATAGCTAACCTTTGAGTTCCTTCAGAATAGTGAAAATCATGTTTTTCCCCACCCCACAAGATGCTGTATAGCCAGATGTGCCAAGAAATCAGAGTTGAAAAAACCCCATAGTAATTATTTACTTATTTAATATATTAATCCATAAATCTTCGTCCGCGAAGCCAAGCCAAAGAAGAAGATAATATATTAATACATTGAGTGAATTTTACTCCACTTCTTGTCATTAGGATAGTGATTGTGAATTCTGCAAGGGTGAGTTTGCTACCCGAAAAGTCACAACGCAAGGGTTACCTATTTAATCACAGTCTGTGGAGGACCATGGGATGACTTTGATTTGTTATATATAGATTAATGGAAGTCATTTTATTGCAAGGAGAGAATGTGGTTATAAAACTAGGCAAGTACATTTTTATTTGTGAGGGACACAGATTTACTTTCCCCTTAAATTCACAAAAAATCCTCTAAAATCAGGCAAGAAACTTAATATGCTGTTGAAATAAATCACAATGTAGCTTATTTGGACATTTTTAAAGCTACTGCTCATCTAATTATTAACTATATGAAGAGGTTTATCATAATATAAATAAGTTTACCTTGTCATATGGTAAGAGTCCTCGCAAAGGAAAACGAAGTGTTGTTGGATCCAGTTTCCAAGAATTACAGATTGCACCAGAGTTATTCACTACAGGCAAAAGACAGCAACGCCCTGGCCATGCAGTGCGTGGAAAAAAGGAAAGATTCTTAATTAGGTCATTTTCTTTCCAATTGCCTATAACAATCAATCAATTTTAATGTGTGCATAATCAAGAAACAATTCCAGTCTCATATTTAGATTCCAGTAATTTTGCTTTATTTAAAATAAAAATAAATCTGATATTTTGACTCAATGGTATTTTGCTGAAAATCCAATAGAATTCAACAGAAATCTAATAAAAAAGAATCCTTTGCTTCCAAGTAAAATAAACAAAATGATGTCATAAAACTAAAAGAGTACCAAAGAAGGAGAATTAGCATGGAGTTTATTTAAGTGGAGGTAGGAACTTAAAGAAGCAAGTGCATACATTTGAAGAGAAGATTTAGATTATAGGCAACATTTGGCAGCCATAAAGTAATCTTATTAATTGTGAAACAATACAAGGCTAATACATAATGGCTGTCACACTGGGTGGCAAGAAACTTACAGAATAGTAATTATACCTTTGAAATACAGAGCACTTTGAGACATCAACGGTGCAATAAAAAAAAACTCATAGATCAACTGTTGCACGAATGAAGGAGATAACAATGAATTGCAAGGTGATGGGGAATTTTTAAAATTCAGATTACAGTGACAAGTTTCTTCCGCAGGGTGTTCATAAATAATGTTTTATACGACAATTAAAACTTCACAAAACTCAATTCTTAAATGGTAAACAAGTGCATGGTCAAATCTTCTTACTGGTCTGGAGCACAAATCCGCCACTAATTCCCAAACCATCAGAACTCCTCAGCAAATAATCCATGCTTTCATGCAGCAAAACCTAGATAAAATGCAGGCATCGGCTGATAACAATCTTACACAAAAGTGCAGCCAAATGACTATTTCCAACAAGAGAGTATCTAACAATCTATCAGTGGCATAACTATCACAGAATACTCAGATCCACATCCCAAGGTCACTGTCAACCTTAAGCCCAACTGGACAGGCCACACCATATCAATAATGTTGCGGAAAATAATATTGGAGGCTGTGTACCCTGTATTGATTGGATCTTTGGCAGCCAGGAGATGAGTCAAAGTCTTTTTTACCATCTATGACAAGTCAGGAGTACGGCTTAATACTCTCAACTTGTCTGAATGAGTCCAACTGCAACAACTGTCAACATGGTTGATTGATAAAGCAACTTCATCCACTACACTAAGCATTCACTCCCTCCACCGGCAGTGCACTATGCCTGCAGCGTGCATCATATACAGGCTACAGTTACTCACCCAGGCTACTCTTGACAGAACCAGCCAAGTCCTTCGTCTATCCCATCAAGAAGGAAAGATGATGTGTAGGAAAATCACCATCCTCCTCCAAACCCCAGGAAAAGAAAGATTCAAAGGGGACCAAAGGAGCAACATTTTCATACAATTGATGGCGGATGCAGAACAAAATGCCAGAGGAACTGGTAGGGGCAGATACAATTAAGATATTTAAAAGACAAATAGATAAGGTGTATGGATATGAAAGGATATGGGAAAACAAAGGCAAATAGGACTAGTTTAGGTCGAAAACTTAGTCGGTGTGGACAAGTTGGACTGAAAGCCCTGTTTCCATGCTGTAAAACTATGACCCTTCACATTTCTTCTTGCAAATGGTTCATTTACATCAGCTCCTAATTTTGACAAAACATTTTCAGCCTCTCACCACATTTTCCCTGCATCTTTCTAAGAAATTCAGTTCTAATTTTTAACTATTTAATTTAAAACAATCACATTTAGCTTTTTATAGGTGCCAACCAACTTGCTATGTAATTCTAAAGCTTTTAATATTATATCAATTTCATTGTAAAATATCAGAAGGGTTGTGAATGAAAATAAACCACATTTTTTCTCAGGAAAGCAAATGAACATGTGAAAAGGAAAGTATTTAAAATAACAATAAAATGCAGCTAAATAGTATCAGAATAGATAACTCTCACATTCATTTAATACTCAGGGTATAATAAACAGAATTTTGATTTTGTGTTATATTGTTTACTCCTAAACTTATCATTACCAAAGCAAAAACCTCAAGCATGATGCATTTCTCAAAGATCTTATGCTCATGTCATAAATGAGCTAAACCATCTATGGTGACATTAATATTTTGTGAAAGAAACATGTGTTTTGCATAAATTATAAACTAGAACCATCATATAATTACATTGTGCCTTAGCATATAAAAGATGGTGAATGAGAAGTTTTATTTCCCAAAAAGTAATCACCCACATTACAATAATTAGGCAACTTTAAATCTTAACTAAAATTAAAATAGCACAAAAACATTTATACTCGAAGAACTCAGCCAGTCAAGCAGCATTTGTTCAAAGAAAACCCAGTTAACATTGCAGGTGAAAGACCCCACATCAGAACTAATAAGGCAGATGAATATGAAGGGGATAGAAGGATATCTATCAAGTGAAAGCAGTAGGATTGATTTTAGTTTGATTTGGACATCATATTTGGCACTGACGTATGGGTTGAGGAGTTTGTTCCAATGCTGTGCTGTACTGCTCTATGTTCTTCTTTCCACAGATGCTGAGTGATTGGGTGAGATCTTTCGGCAAATACTTTTGTTTCATATTTTATCAGTTTTATTTATTTTCTGTTACTGAACATGATTTTAAAAATTAGGCTACTCAACAATATAATGCATTTATGAATTCAAAAAGATCATTGATCCTCTTACCACATATGGAGTTTATTCGTGCTGTGGGTCTAAAACTGTCCACAAAATCAGAAGCCAGGTTGCCTAGCAACTACAATAAAAATTATAAAACAGAGTATTGTAGAAAATGAATGTTTTTCTTTTGAAATTTATAAGATGGTTGTTAAAACAATAATCAACCAGATAATGACAATGAATGAAATATCTGCAATGAATGATTCTATTTAATGCTGCTATAGAGAGGTTAAAGAGAATATTAGTAACAATATATGATTGAGTTCTCACTCCAATTCAGATCATTTATTTGCACCTTTCAGCGCATCATTCAACATTTATAAAATGAAGATATCCCTTCATTTCTTATACATTAAAAAAAAATCAGTATGTACCAAAGCTATCTTATTCCCCAGAATTGTGGCATTCTTGCTCTTAACAATAATAAAATGGACCCAAGTATACATATTTACGGCACAGGTGGCTTGTTCTAACCATGCCAGCCAATAAAATGAACTTTTATAATTTGATCCCACTTTCCAAAGCTCAGACAATGGTCTTGCTGGTTCCAGCTCTTCAAATCTTGCTGTACCTTCTAAATATAATCAGGATTTCTGATTCTACCACGTTTTTGAATAGGATTATTCCAGACTCCTGGTTTTTGGTTGAAACCTTCTCTAATCCTTCTACAATGAACATGAGCGTTTAAAATTATATACATCCCAAATAAAGTTCAGATCTATATCCTGGGGAAGCTTCAACATTAAAAAATATAAGAACCTCCTAATCTGTAAAGAACAAAAAAAGTGACTACTTTTGCTACTTTACAGTCAATTTGGTCAGTTTTCAGGCTAAAAATGGAGGCTTGGCATTATTTAATTTTAGATTTTATTTCTGGGCAGCAAATATTAGATATATAGGTATTACTATTTGGATTCATCATAATGAATACCAAGGGGGTTCAAGATTGACCAAGAGATAAAGTTGACTAAAAGGTATTCTCTTCTTTCGATACTTGGAGCATCCTTGTCTTTTTTGGCTTCCAAGTTAACTGAAAAATTGGTAGTTAGACACACTTTTAGAATTTGGTTTTAATTCAGAAAACATTTTGATTTTTATTGATTATCCCTATTCTACGTAACTCTTTTTTTTAAACCTTCAGTCCAAGATATCAGTTATACTCAGTGGCTAAGCATGGGTAACCAATCTTTTCTAGATCTATACATTAACCAAAATTTTGCTTCTTTTGAACAATTATCTATTAAATTTAAATTTTTATTTTTAATATTGTATTTGCAGAACTGCATGTTTGAGCAATACTGTAATGTGCAATACTGCTGCTGTGAAACAACAAATTGCGTGGTACATTCATGACAATAAATCTGATTCTGATCCTCATTTATTTAAAGGACCCTGTAAGGAGCGGTGATCACAACATGGTAGAATTTAATGTATAATTTGAGGATCAAGTGGTAGACCAGACAACTAAAAATGTTTCAGGAACCTGCAGAGTACTAAAGAGCTAAAAAGAAGAAAGATTATGGGAATGAATTCACAAAAACCATCAAACCAAACAACACAAGCTTCAAGAAGAAGGTAGTTAAGTTAAATATGGAATCCTTGAAGAGTAAAACCAGGGAATTAAAAATGGAAAAAAAATAATTTAATGTATTTACAGAGATGCAAAATATGAAATTCTAATAGGTAAGTTAATATTATACAGAATAGAAGAACTTATAACAACTGCTATCAAGAGGGTCTAAGTATTAGAAAAGCTAATAGGATGAAAAGTAAACAAGTCACCAAGATCTGATGGTCTGCATCTAAGAAAATAGCTGCAGTGATAGAAGAGCTATTGATTGAAGGTTTTCAAAGCTCACTTTAGTTGTAGAAGGATACCATTAATTTGAAATACCACAAATGTGATGCTTGTTCAAGAGGGAGACAAATTGTTTGAAAGTATAGGTCAATTAGTTTAATATCTGTTGCTGGGAAAAGGCTGGAAACTATAATTAAGGAAGTAGCTTGTCATTTAGAAAAGCTCAATGTGTTGTTTTATATTCATTTTCACATTATTTCCTCCACGAGTCTCAGCAATTTGTCATCCTTCTCAACCTCCTGATATACATCTATATCATAAAAGGAAGAACATAAAGTTATGCCACTTGGGTTGGGAATTACAATCATGTTAAAAGAGGCTCTCAATTTAAGTGGCTGTTTAATGAGATAAAAATAGTCAGGTATTAAGATAGATGACAATTTACAGAAGTTATACAGGTTAAATTATCTTCCCTTGCTTTGGAAAATTGACGATGATTTAAATAAATGGATAACTCTTCCAATTACTTTGCTTGGAAGGGTTAATTGTTTAAAAAATAATATATTGCCCAAATTACTAAATTTTTTCCAAAACCTTTCTGCTTTACTTCCACAATGATTCGTTCAGAATTTAAATGAATATATTAGGAAGTTTCCCAGCATTTATATCAATAAATTAACTTGGAATTATGAACTGGGAAGACTGAAGCTCCCAGACTTTTAAAAAAAAAATTTGGCAACCAAATTAAGTTTGTCACCTCCCTCTTTGAGGGATGAGACAAGTCATTTTGGGTAAAATTTGAAATGGATGGAGATTTTTTTTATATATATAAATGAAATTCTAAATTTATATATGGTGGTAAGGAAGCTCTCTTGCTAAAACATATTACTACAATTTGGAATAAACTCAAATTGGTGTTAGGTAAAGCTTCTCACCCAAAATACCTTTAGCTCAAACTAGATCAATTCTGTTTATAATTGATAATAAAATTGTAGAAACTTGGTCTCAGAGTGGGATCAAATATATTGAAGATTATTTTGAGCAGGGTCAATTTATGACATTTGAACAAATCAGGAATACATTTGGAGTTTTAAATAAATCCTTTTTCTGCTATTTTCAGTTAAGTTCTTATTTAAAAGATAAATTAGGTCCAACACTGAGTTTATCACAATGTGCTGAAATAGAGACTCTGTTTTGAAAGGGAATCACAAAAAAAATTACCTCAAAAATGCATTTCTTACTTCAGGTTGAAGCCCCTAAACAAGGGCTAAATAAGTCAGGAGAGATGGGAATCGGATTTGGGTATAGAAATCGATCCATTTTGCTGATCTTACCTATGTTGGGACAGTATGATCAATACAATTAATGTAAGGCATAGGTTGGTGCAATATAATTTTTTGCATCAGCTGTACCTTACTCAGCATAAATTAAAAACATTGAAATTATCCAATTTATCTTTTTGATGCTGTCAAGATATAGGGACATTTTTGCATTCGACCTGGTCATGCCCTAAAGTGAGATCGTTCTGGGAAGATTTGGGGAATTTCCTGGAACAAATTACTGGAATTCAATACCCTCAGGTGCCAGAATTGTTTTTATTAGGAAAATTAGAACATACAAGTCCTAAAATGAGGCTGTCAAAGTATCAATTGAAATGTGTTAACTGACCTGCTGGAAGTCAGAAATGCATAGTTGTGTGTCCCTGGAGAAAATTACTTACAACCTCTGAAATTGTAACATGCTTTTAAAAATATGGAACCTGTATTTAAAATATTTTGGGGTTAACCTTTGATGATTCCCCCCCCCCCCCCACCACTACTGTCTCCAATACTACTATCTCCAATATCCTTCGCAATGTCTATGCCAAGACATTTATCCTGCAAGCTCTGAATGAATCACACGATGTTTCATCTATATAATTAATGCTTTTGGGAAACAGTTGATTTTGTAACATCATATGGGAGAATTAACTCTTTTTCTTTTTTTCTCTTTTCTGTTGGGGAGAGGGTCTTTCTCTTTTTTCCTGTTTCCTACTTTTAAGGATTGTCACTGTGTGTAATTTTGTATTTATAAACAATAGTGCAGAATTTGTAATAATTTGTTGATTCTTCCTTCTTTGTATATCAACATGTAGCTTGGTTTTGGTATTTGATTGTATATATCTATGAATTTTCTTTGACTTTGCATTGTAATTTCATGTAGATTGAACATTTAAAAAAAATAAAAAATAATTAAACACAATTTTCAGAAAACTAAATCTTGTTTGACAAACTTGCTAGAGTTTTTTTGATATGACAGAATCGATACAGGAGAATCTTTAGGTACAATACATCTGGATTTTCAGAAGGAATTCAGCGATATGTCATAGGCGAGGGTAGAAGATAAGTGCTCACAGTATTGAAAGAGCTATGTTAACAAGGATTAAAGATTAGTTATCACTTAGAAGACTGAGAATAGAACTAAACAGGTTGTTTTCAAAATGGAAAGCTGCAAATAGTACAGTGTCCAAAGATCAGTCCTTGAATCTCAGTTTAATATCTTTATTAATGATTTGGAAGAGAGGCCAGAGTTTATACAACTTTGGCAATGACAGGAAATTTACTGGGAGGGCACAGTAATGAGGATATTTAAACTTTCTAATTGGATGCATAGAGGTGAAGTGACTGGGCAATAATGGGAAATTAAATTTAATGAAGGAAAGTGTAAAATGTACTTTGGTAGGAAACACAAGGAGTGCAAAGTAGTGGAACAGAGGTGATTAGGTTTGATTGAGTAACATAAAATGTCCTATTAAGCATAAGAAGGTACTTGCTTATTTAAAAAAATTAAAAGTTGATGTTGCTTTTTTACAGGAAACTCATTTAACAGATAAGGAACATTTGAAACTCAAATGTGAATGGGTTGGGCAAGTTTTTTTATTCTTCGTTTAATTCTAAGGCAAAAGGTGTGGCAATTTTGGTACATAAGAATCTACCATTCCAGTTACAGAACGAAGAGAAAAATGGTGGAAGATTATTAAAATTAAATTGTACAATCTTTAATGAGGCATGGACTTTGCTTGATGTTTATGCTCCTAATGTTGAAGATACAGTTTTTGTTGTGGATATGTCTTCATTCCTTGGACAATCGAACTCTAATGTGATGATTGGGGGAGATTTGAATGTGGTGTTGGAGCCTTTATTGGATAAGTATCCAAGAGTAATTAAGAAGTCTAAGATGGCAATTCAAGTGACTAATATGATGGCAGATTTGAATTTAATTGATATTTGGCGAAGAGTTAATCCTATAGAGAAAGATTTTTCTTTTTATTCCTCGCGACATAATTCTTTTTCTAGAATTGATTATTTTTTAATATCAGCACATTTGCAGGATAGGGTTACATCTGCGGAGTATAAGGCTAGATTGGTTTCAGATCATTCATTACTATTATTAGAATATTTGAGTTCACAAGATGTTCAGAAAGCTTCAAGATGGAGATTTAATACTATGCTATTGCAAAAACCAGAATTTATTAGTTTTTTAAAACAGCAAATTGAAATTTTTATTGGTCTTAACTGTAATTCTGTTTCTAGTCATTTTGTTTTATGGGATGCAATGAAAGCTTTTTTGGGAGGCCAAATTATCAGTTATGCCTCTAAAGTAAAGAAGGAGAGAATTAAAGAGATTGAAGACTTAGAGAAAAAGATAACTGCTACTGAAAAATTTCAAAAACATGCTACCGAAACGCAAAAGAATCAATTAACTAATTTAAAATTTAAATATAATGAATTACAAACATATCGGTTTGAATGTTTAATGAATCGAACTAAGCATAAGTTTTATGAATGGGATGAGAAAGCTCATAAAGTTTTGTCATGGCAATTAAAAAAGGAACAATTATCTAGGATTGTACCAGCGATTAGAAAGAAATGAGGTATTACTTTTAATCAAAAGGAGATTAATGAGGAATTTTGTAATTTCTATAAACAATTGTACACTTCAGAATGAAAAGATGTAACTGGAGATGCAATAGATTCTTTCTTGAAAAATATTAACTTGCCACAATTGAATCAAGAAGATAGACAAGAGTTAGATAAACTTTTACAGACGATGAAATAGAAATGGCAATAAGAGATATGCCGAATGGAAAGGCACCTGGTGAAGATGGGTTTTCTATAGAGTTTTATAAAGTTTTTTATGTTGATGTATCTTCTATTTATAAGGATGTATTACAACAAACTTATAATACTTTTCAATTACCTGAGTCTTGTTCTAACGCAATAATTACGGTTATACCAAACAAAGATAAAGACCCTTTACAGGTTTCTTCTTATAGACCAATATCGTTGTTAAATGTAGATTATAAAATTGTAGCTAAAATTATGGCTAATAGATTAGCTCAATATCTGCCTAAAATTATACACGGTGATCAAACGGGATTTATAAAAAATAGGTATGCGTCAGATAATATTTTACGGTTAATAACCTTGATAAATAAATCTAAATTTCAGTTGAATTATCCAATAGTGGTTTCATTGGATGCAGAAAAGGCTTTTGATAGAGTGGAATGGAAGTTTTTGTTCAAAGTACTTGAGAAATTTAGTTTTGGTTCTTCATTTATTGGATTGATAAAGGCTTTATATAATAGCCCGAAGGCTAGAATTGCTGTTAATGGCCAAATTTCAGAATCTTTTAGTTTGACAAGATCTACTAGACAAGGATGTCCGTTGTCACCTGCTTTATTTGCTATAGTTATTGAACCTTTAGCACAATTAATACGTCAAAATGAAAATGTTAAAGGTATGAGAGTTCTGAATGAGGAATACAAGATTGATTTATTTGCTGATGATGTTTTATTATATTTGGTGGATCTGGATACTTCTTTACCTGCAATTCAAGAATGTTTAGAAATTTATGGCCAATTATCTGGTTATAAAGTAAATTGAGCTAAAAGTGAAATTTTGCCAATTTGTAAAGATGATTATTCAGTGTATAAAAATATTACAAATTTGAAGTGGACTACACAAATTAAATATTTAGGAATTAATGTTAATACGAAATTTCAAGAATTATACTCAATTAATTATCTTCCTTTAATAAAAAGGATTAAATTAGATTTGATTCGGTGGAGGGATCTACCTTTGGGTTTACTAGGGAGGATTAATACCATAAAAATGAATATTTTTCCTAGAATACAATATCTGTTTCAATCAATTCCTTATTTTTAAAAAAAAAGTTTTTTTAAGGACTTATATAAAGCGATTAGAGAATTCTTATGGAAGGGAAAATTTCCGAGAGTAGCAATGAGAAAATTGATGTGGGATTTTCAATTTGGAGGTTTAAGATTACCGAATTTTCAGCATTATTATGAAGCAGCTCAATTTAAATTTCTTAGTGCATTAATGAATATGGACGACCCACCTAGTTGGGTAAAGATAGAAATGGCGGTTATTTTAGAAAAATTTCCTCATGAGTTTTTGTTTCGATGGAATAAAAATTTACTACGAACCTACGATGTGCCAATATTGAAACATTTATTGAATTTATGGACAAGTAAACTTAAAAAATTGGGACTTAAAAATATATATTCTGGAAGATTGCCATTATATAATAATCAACTTGTTCCTTTTACGGTCTCCAATGCCACTTTGAAACAATGGGAAAAGAAGGGAATAAAAAATTTATCTGATTGTTTTTCTGAGGGTTGTTTTTGTTCCTTTGACGAATTACAAAGGAAATATGGTATTAGTGGAAATTCTATATTTGTATATTATCAATTAAGATCTTTTGTAAAACAGTTATGTGGTCGACATATGATTTTATTACCTGAATCTAGTTTTGAAGAATATGTACTTTCAATACCAAAAAAGAGATATATATCTGATTTGTATTGTATTTTACAAGAAATTGATAGTAAAAAAGACTGGGATAAAGATAAGTTGAAATGGGAAAAAGATTTAGGACATAAAATAGCTGAAGAAGCTTGGATGGAAATTTGTCAGAATAGTATTCGGAAATTAATTAATGCTAGACTAGCGATGATTAATTATAATTTTATTCATCAGCTATATTTAACGCCGGAGAAATTACAAAAATTTGGTCTTAGTAAGTTGGATTCTTGTTTTCGATGTGATCAGATGGCCAATACTTTTTTGCATACTGTTTGGCTTTGTGATCGATTGCAACAGTTTTGGAAAGGTATTCAATCTATTTTTAACAGTTTATATAATATCCATCTTGTATTAGATCCCGATATATTTTTATTAGGGAACATGCAATCATTAATTGATTTAGGTTTAGAGGATTATCAGATTTCCTTTATCTATTTAGCTTTAGTCATGGCTAAGAAATGTATAGCACTTACTTGGAAAGATAAAAATATATTAACTTTAGATAAGTGGTATTTGGAGATGAAATTTTGTTTGACTATGGAAAGGACATCTTTTTCAATTCAGGATGGGATTTCTTTTAATAGTTAAAGTGGACTCCATTTGCTAATTATATGCATTTAAGTTTGATTTAAATATATGTTTAAGTGATATTTTAGTATTGATAAAAAAAATTTTTTGTTGTTAGAATTTTTTTTAGGTTAAGTTTTATCTCTTTTTTTGTAAGTGGGTATTTTTTTCCATATATATTCTTAATTTTATTAACTCTTCACTCTTTATTTTGGGGGGGGAGGGCTGGACTAATTTTAAGTTAGATCACTAATATTGTGTTACAATTAACGGGGGGGGGGGTTATTTTGTGTAGTTTTCTGATGTAATATTGTAATCATACCATTTTAATTTTTTTTAAATTTTTCTTTAAATGTAATTCTCTATTGTATTCATGTTATAAAATTTTTAATAAAGTCTTCAAAAAAAAAAGAGTAACATAAAATGTAAGCATGCAAGAAATGAAATTGAACCACTGCAAGGGGTTGGAGCTTGAAAACAGAAGGATATGGAATCAATTGTACAGGATACAAGTGAGGTCATAAAGTATACAGTTTTTGTCTGCTTGTTTAAAAAAAATACATCACCATTATAGGAAACCTAGAAGAAAATGACTATCAATTCTTCATTGAGGGAGGAGTCACGTGATGGAGTAGTGGCCGGTAGGGTAAAACCAGCCCTCTCCAGAAAAAAAGTCAAGAAAAGACAAAGCTCAACAAATATAAAATATAAGAAATAGAAAATAAAGTTGCAGAGAAGAGAAAGATGGCACCCAAGAAGGAAAAAGTAAAAACAACGGGAAAAAAAAGTCACCGGAAAAGAAAGAAGGCCTTACCTGCACGAAGGAACAGGGAGCTGTGGTGGCAAAGCGCCTGATCTCCAATGTTGGTGCCGGCCCTGCTGAGTTGCGACCCCCTGACTGCAAAAATGTCTCTCTGAGTCAAACAAAAGTGCGCAGCTGCAGTCGCGCAATCAAAGGTAAAATAAAACACCGACGGGAGGGGGGCTCATCAGAGGAGCGGGCAACCACAGCGCAACCAGCTGAGGGACACCTGACACCAGGGCTCTCAGCTGGAAGATGAGGAAGGCAGCAGGAGAGGGAGTGAGGAACCAGGTGAGGAAGAAAGTAGACGGGGTGAACGGCAAGAGGAGCAGTAGCAGGAGGCCTGACAGATGAGCAGCCCAAAAGGGGAGGACCAACAGCAAGAGGCTCAGCAAGAAGAGGCCCGACAAAGTAATACAAGCAACTCATCAGGAAAATCAGAAGAGACACAGATACAAAGAAGAGAAGAAGACACAAACACAGGTACAGACACAGAAGAAGAGGAAGAAGAAGACCAAGATCTTTTCAGAGAAATAGAAGGTAAAACAGATGGACAAAATATAGATAAAGCTTTTTCTGAATAACAAATGAGATCACTAAAAGAATGGTTGTCATTAGAATTTAGTGCAATTAAAAGAAAAATGAAAAGGACAGAAGATAAAATGCAAAGATTAGAACTAGTCATGACAGAAATAGGGAAAAGAGTAGAAAATGTGGAAGAACGAGAAACGGCTGTAGAAATGGAAGTAAATGGCTTAAGCGGAAAATTGGAAGAAAGTGACAAAAAATTAAAGAGACACAGGAGTTGTTATCTCAGAAAATTGATATGTTGGAAAATTATAGTAGGCGAAACAACATAAAAATAGTGGGCCTGAAGGAGGGTAAAGAAGGCACAGACATGAAGGAATTTATAAAAGAATGGATCCCGAAGGTCCTGGGAATAACAGAAATGCAGGAAGAAATGGAAATAGAAAGGGCACACAGAGCACTAGCTCCGAAACCGCAGATATATCAAAAACCAAGATCCATCATAGTAAAATTTTTGAGATATACGACAAAGAGAAAATATATTGGAGCGGGCAAGGAATAAAATTAGAGAAGATAATAAACATTGGAATATAAGGGTCAAAAAATATTTTTTTTACCCAGACATAAATTTTGAACTCTTCAAGAAGAGGAAGCAGTTTAATACAGCAAAATTGATCCTATGGAAAAAAGGTTATAAATTCATGTTAATACATCCAGCCGTGCTTAACATATTTATACACGGGAAGCAAAACAGACTGTTCTCGGATGCGGAGAAAGCACAAGAATTCGCAGAGTGCTTGCAGGACAGGAGAGATGAAGAAATTTAATAAGAATGAAAAACGGCGATAGATGTAAAAACAATGTATATGTAAAGAATTAAAGAGGGAAAAGAGACAGGAAGGAAGTAAGAAGTAAGGGGGAAAAAAGGGAGAGCTTTGTTATGTGTGTAAAAAAAAGTGTTTTCTGTGGGGGGTTGGGGGGGGGGAGAAAATAACCGTCACTGCGAAATCAGTTGACGCTTGTGAACAAGATCGCAATCCAAATGGAAAGGGGAGTTGTGGTTGCCCAGCAAGGGATAAGGGGCAACTCAGAGGGGGGGGGGGGGGGGGGGGGGGAGGGCATTTGGGTTTAAAGTAATATTGGGTGTGGGAATTGTTGGAGTGTTTTATGTTTTAAATGTGTTGTCATACATTGAGTTTAAAAAGGGAAAACAGAGATGAAAATGGGGAAAAGGGGGATGGAGGTGGTGAGGAAGCAGAAATGAGGTGTAAACAAGATATAAGATGGCCATGTTGAACTATATGACTATAAACATAACCAAATTAAAAGGAAGAGGCTATTAAATTTACTGAAAAAAGATAAAATAGATAAAGCATTAGTGCAGGAAACACATCTAACTGAAGTGGAACATAAATTAAAGAGAGACTAGGTAGGACACGTAATGGCAGCATCCTATAATTCAAAATCTAGAGGTGTAGCCATATTAATTAATAAAAATGTATCAATCAAAATAGAGGAGGAAATAATAAATCCAGTAGGGAGGTATGTAATGAAAAAGTGTCAGATATACTCAGAATTTTGGAATTTGCTCAATATATATGCACCTAATGAGGAGGATCAAAAGTTTATGCAGGATATTTTTTTGAAGATTGTAGATACACAAGGAAATATATTGATAGGAGGAGATTTTAACCTTAATTTGGATCCAATGTTGGATAAAACTGGACAAAAGACAAGCAAAAATAATAAAGTAGCCAAATTTATGGTTAAATCAATGCAGGAAAATAAACTTATGGATATATGGAGGAAACAACACCCAAGAGAGAAGGAATATTCATATTATTCGAGTAGGCATAAAATATACTTAAGGATTGATAGGTTTTTGTTGTCGGCCCATATTCAAGGGAGAGTTAGGAAAACTGAGTATAAAGCTAGACTACTATCTGATCATTCATCCCTGTTATTAGCAATAGAACTGGAGGACATCCCACCAAGAACATGTAGATGGAGATTAAACACCATGCTACTTAAAAGGCAGGAATTCAGAGAGTTTACTGAACCCCAAATTAAAATATATTTTGAAATGAACACTGAATCAATGAAACACAAATTTATATTATGGGACGCAATGAAAACATTCATCAGAGGACAGATAATAAGTTATGTAACTAAGATGAAAAAGGACTACAATCGGGAAATAGAGCAGTTGAAAAGGGAGATAGTAATTACAGAAAAGGAACTAGTAAAAAGGGATGATGTAATGAAAAGGAGAAAATTGGCAGACAAAAAAATAAAATTTGAAACATTACAACCATACAATTTGGAGAAGAACATAATGAAAATAAAGCAAAAGTATTACAAACTGGGAAAAAAAAACACAAAATATTAGCCTGGCAACTTAAAACAGAACAAGCTAAAAGAACTGTATTGACATCAAGAAAAAAGCACAAACAAATTACATATAACCCAATAGAGATTAATAAAAATTTTTAAGGAATTTTATGAACAATTATGCCAAACTGAGAATGAGGGGAAAGATGATAAAATAGAAGAGTTTTTAGCTAAAATTGAACTGCTAAAAATGCAAGAGGAACAAAACAAACTGATAAAACCATTTGAAATAGAGGAAGTACAGGATATATTAAAAAAAAGCTGCCGAACAATAAAACACCAGGAGAGGATGGATTCCCAATAGAATTCTATAAAACATTTTAAGAGTTATTAATTCCTCCTCTCCTGGAAGTAATGAACCAGATAGAAGAAACACAAAACTTGCAAGATTCATGTAAGACAGCAATAATTACAGTAATTAAAAGACAGGGAAGGATCCATTAACACCAGCATATCCATTAACATCATACAGACCAATAATCTCTACTTAACTCAGATTATAAAATAATAGCGAAATTATTTGCAAACAGATCGGCTGATTGTGTACCAAAAATAGTAAAACAAGATCAAACTGAATTTATTAAGAAAAGACGAACAGCGGATAATGTCTGTAAACTTGTTAATTTAATTCATGCAGTTCAAGGAAATAAGAAGCCAACAGTGGCTGTAGCTTTAGACGCAGAAAAAGCCTTTGACAGGGTAGAATGGAATTATTTATTCAAAGTACTACAGAGGTTCAATCTACCAGAAAAATATATTAATTGGATTAAAGCATTATATAATGGACCATTGGCGAAGGTAACTGTAAATGGATATGTATCGAACCAATTTGAAATAAGTAGGTCAGCTAGACAGGGATGTCCATTATCCCCATTATTGTTCGCCTTAGCAATACAACTATTGGCAGAACTGATAAGAACAGAAAATAAAATAAAAGGGATAAAAATAAAGGAGAAGGAGTATAAAATCAGCTTATTTGCAGATGACATCACAGTATACCTAACAGAACCAAAAATATCAATAAAAGAATTACATAAGAAATTGAAGGAATATGGAGAAATATCGGGGTACAAGATCAATGCAAATAAAAGTGAAGTAATGCCAATGAGTAACGCGGATTATACAAAATTTAAAAAAGAATTACCATTTAAATGGCAAGCACATGCAATCTGATACCTAGGTATCAGGTTAGATAATAACTTAAGCCACTTGTACAAACTAAATTATCAGCCACTAATAAAGAAATTGTAGGAAGACTTAGAACATTGGAAAGAATTATCACGAACATTGATAGGGAGGGTAAATTGCATTAAAATGTATTTACCAAGGATACAATACTTATTTCAATCTTTACCAATTTTCTTAACAGAGAAATTCTTTAATGAACTAGAGAATAATAAGGAAATTCTTATGGAAAGGGGGGGGGGGGGGACCTAGGGTAGTGTTAGATAAATTAACAGAGAGGTATAACCAAGGTGGTTTGCAGTTAACAAACTTTAAAAATTATTATAGAGCCGCACAATTAAAGTATTTATCATATTTTTACCAGACAAGGGAAAAACCAGACTGGACTAAGATAGAACTAGATAAAATAGGGGAGAGGGTACCAGAACATATACTTTATAAGTGGGATGAAAAGCTGGTGCAATATAAAAGCTCACCAATATTGCATCATTTACTTAATATATGGAAGAAGATCCACTTAGAAAGGAAAAAAAATTGAATTACCAAATACCAAAATTGTTATTGACATAAAACCCACTAATTAATCCCTTTTACAATAGATAACTTTTCCTTTAGAGAATGGGAGAGAAAAGGAATCAAAAGAATTGAAAATTGTTTTTTGGGAAATAATTTATTAACATTTGAACAGTTGAAGTACAAATACGGAATGGTACTATGTTTGCATATCATCAACTGAAATCTTATTTAAAGGATAAATTGGGAAACAGATTGTGATTACCAGAAGGAAGCAGCTTTGAATATGTGATTACAGACACAATGATAATTAAAAGATTTATAACGAACATGTAACATTAAGCTGCAAGATAAGGAAAATGATGAAATAAGCTATAAACCTAAACAAAAGTGGGAAAAGGATTTAAACATAAAGATAAAAAATGAAGCATGGGAAAAGTTATGTTCTGGAACTATGAAGAATACAATAAGCATGATACAGTATAATTGGTTACACAGGGTTATATATCACGCCTCAAAAGTTAAAAGAATGGGATCCAACATAATCAGATAGATGTTTTTGCTGTAAGAAGGTAATGGGAACAACAGTACATGCAATTTGGGCATGTTCGAAAGTGAATATGTTTTGGGAAGATCTAAATCAGATATTAAATAAAATCACAAAAAAATAACATACCAAAAAATCCAGAGATCTTTCTTTTAAGTAAGGAATTAGGCCTCAAATTGGATAAAGTGCAAAAAAGATTTATTATGATAGCCTTAGCAGTAGCAAAAAAATGTATAATGTTCCACACATGGAACATGACAGAGAGGGCTTGCCTCGGACCTCCGCTCCCTAAAATGATAAGAAGACAAAACGACTTGATTCAGTGTGTAAAAGTAGATGACACATGTTTCTTGTTTATTTTTCATTGTGTGAAGACATTGTTTTATGGTTTTATTGTATTGTATATGTTGAATATTTATTGGTTTTGGAGGGGAGTGGGAAGGGGGGAGGGAGGGTAGGAGGGAAAAAAGGGAGAAAATGCCACTGTATATTTAATGAGAAATGTTTGTATATATTTTGGTTTATATGGTTCACAGTGTGAAAAATAAAAAAATATTTTAAAAAAAGTTTTAATTGAGAGGAGCTTAAAAAAAATTAGAAACACACAAGAGAGCACAGATGCCAGAATCTGAAGCCAACTACTGTCTCTTGGAAGAACCCAGTGGGTAAAGCAATATCAGTGGGAGAAAACAAATGGTCAATGATTCATGCCAAAGCCCTTTATCAAAGGAGGAGAAATGTAGAAGGCAGTGTAAAGGGGCAGAGACAGAAGAAGAATCCAATGAAGAGATGGGGTGAAGGCAGGTGGACCAAATAGAGAGGGCATGAGAATTGGTAGGGGTGTGGGTGAGTGGGAGAGGGGACAGAAAAAAGTTAGGGATCAGGATGAGCAGAAAGGATACATCAGGCTGGAGCCAGCAGAATTGTTCTTATTGTTTACATTGAGCCTCAAACTTACAATGGAGATATTTCAGTGTGGGAATGGGGAGTTGAAATGGCAAGCAACTCTTTATAACACCATTCTCAGTTTTTTTTTACCTTCAGTATCTTCTAGCACTGGCAACCTTTGTCTTCTATTCACCCACTCCACCCTATGTCTCATCTTCCTTCACCTGATCCTTTTGTTTTTCTTGGCTCTCTCCCCTTTTATCTGGCATCTTCCAATCTACTCCCCTTGCTGCTGCTTGGCAGAGTTCTTCCAGCAGGGTATTTGGCTTTAAAACAAAAATTACATCTGTACTCCTTAAGAGCTTAGAAGAATGAAGCAACGTGAAAATCCTAAAATTAGGTGACAAGGTTGTTGTTTAGATGTTTCCATTAGTGGGAAAGTCTTGAATGAAGGGACAAAGTTACAATGCATAAGAATTTCTTCTTGCAGAGGATGAAGAATCTGTGGAACCTAGATCAGCAGAGGCAGATCATTTTGGAAAGGTTGCAGAAATAGAGAGCTATGTGGAACTGGCACACAAAAATAGTCAAGGACTTGGGTATATCAGATGCATTGAACAAAAGACCAGCTTGAGGAGGCAGGTGACCTTTTCCTGTTCCTATTTTATTGTGTCCTTGTGAGTTTCTTTTATTTACTCACTTTGCACCAGAATCATGAAACATTAAATGTATCAACAGTTTATTGACGTGATAGCAAAAATGCAGCATGAGTATCTTACCCAATGAGACAATTTTCCTTCAGGATAAAGCTTCCTAATTTCAGTAACTGCAAAATATGCTGGTAAAAGACAAGCATTTCTGTCGAGTATATATGCCACTACCTGGAAAGATCAAAGAAAGGAACAGCTATTATATAGCCAGAACAAAAATATTCAAGGTGATCAAAACATTTGCACTTGCTGGAAACCTAAATGGACCAGTCTACTGATGGCATTCATATCTGTTATGTTAAATATCAAAGGACATGATTTTCAGAGGAAATAAAAACAAGCTGTACAATACTTATATCCCTGCTCATCTTTAAAATATCAGCACAGGTTAAGACAAACTCCAATTTCTACCTTAAAAATGAGCTTCAATTATGGGAAAAGATGTACCAAAAACTTACATCTTTGGCTGTCTGCAATTGCTGAACAACAGCAGAGCTGACTGTGTTAGGAATTGTTTGGATTTTCTCTAAAATGGCTTTCAGTAGATCTCTTACACCCTGAAAAGAGATTAAATTATGCATAAATATTAGTATTGACACATATTGTCTGAAATCTACTCACCCAATGTATAAAGAGATGAACCTTTATTAACTTTAAGAACACAGCTAAGGTTTCTAATATTACAATAAAAAAATCACATTAGAATTTCTACCATTACCAAAAAAAAAGATAATTTAAATTATAATAATATAAAATACTTTTATTTAAAAAACATGTTTGTTTAAATATACAAAATTAGATTGCTACCAGCACCAAGGTGAATTAATCAGTTCTTTACATAGTACCTTGTAGTCAACACCTCCTATTATTTTTCGAATCAGTTTAAAGGTTAGAGCCCATAGCTGCATTCTCTCCCATTCCAGACTTTCGGAGTTGATTAGAGATTCACAAACTAATCTGGAAAACAAATATAGTAAATCACTTTAAAATGTTTGCACAAAATGAACCAAATCATTGTATTAAATACATTGAGCTAGTTCACAGATTATAGACTTTTCTATCATTCCTAAAGATGCCAGTGCTCCAAATTTAACTCAAAATGACCTATTTTGGAGAAACGTGGATTTTTTTAAAAATTAAAAATTACTACTTTTAGTAATAGGCTAACATGCAACATACTTCATTTCAGCCCTACATATTTGCTCAGTTTATGGAGGGAAGAAGGAAAAAACATCTTTTAAAGGGAAACAATTCAGAATGAAGAAATATAAATTTCTTCAAGCAAATCAGATCTTTTTAAAATCAGTATTGAAGGCCGGTCATCTGATCAACCCAAAACATATTTTGAAACATTCTTTTTTTTAAACTAAGTCACCAATTCTTAGTTTGAACAGAAGTCATGATGTGCTTTGAGTAGCACATTAAACTAGTAAACAGTTGGTGCTTGTTAAAAATAAATAAATCACCCATACGAATGATTGTCCTAGGTATAAACAAAATCAGAGCAGATCCTGACTCAAGCTTGGCTAGAATCAAACATTCAAGCTGAAGGCTGAATGATTTTATAAGCAACCTGATGTACCAATGATATTTGATGTTTGGATCCCTTTAGTCTTAAGTCAGGTACACAGATCCAGCAGTACATTTTGACCGGAGCCGCTTCCTGTGCTATTTGCACTCTTCTGCCCATTCAATTATACTGAGCCGAAGGGCATTCAGAGTTGCTATAGTTGATCTGATATAAGCCAAAGTTTATTTTATTTTTGATGTCCAACCGAAATCTGACAGATTCTATCCTATCAGATTCAGGCAGAATACGCAACCCGAAATTGGTATATTGCATAGCATTGTAAGCCAATGCGAAATGTCAAAGACTAACTATAGTATTCAAGAACACAAATTTTAATGTTAAAAAAAATCCTGTGAGACTATTCCCCAAGTGCTCAAGGAAAATATGTGGTTGACTTTGCTGTAGATAATATTCACAAGAGTACCTCCCAAATCACAAAAATTCCTTTTGATAACATAGCAAAATTGTCACATTTGAACATAGTGGAGAAAAGTAAAATATTAACAGCTGTAACGTGCAGAAGTAGAATGGTTTCAAATCAAATCAAGTATTGTTACTTTTAAATAATTTCACCCACAAATAATTAAAGCATTTTGTGGTTTTCCCTTTCAGTTATACCTGGGTGGCAGAAGTCCACTTTCAACTGCCATAGCTAAGCAGTCATACAGAAAGGAAATCCTCTTGGGGTTGTGCTGTCCATGGATGAAGCGAACAATCCACTGCACACATTGTTCGTGAGATTCCTGGCATTCAAAAGTATTTATCAATGTACCATATGCAGAACTTTCATGTAGAATTATGTAAAAAGTTAATAGTAAATGAAGTATTCTTCAGGTATATCCTGATTTAACCTTTATCTAACCTGAGGAAGTGTCACCCAAAGTTGTCTGAATGCTCCAAGACAACTGATCAGCTTGGTTCTCTCATCCTCAGCTGTGTCCATAAACATACTGTGAAAGATTGTTTAAAAATAATAGTTGGCTTCAGATATAGACATAAACAAATACACTCAAATATTGAAAAAAGATTATCAAGTTCTGTAAGGAAATAATTGCAAACTGCAAACAAAAGTTTGTAAAATCTTTATTGCAGTTCCCTTCTCACTGCAAAATTTGACCAAAAGTAAATATATGTAAGTTGCCATTGTGGTTTTTGTATTTATTTAAAATGTCTTAAATTTTATTTACTCAGCAACATTTGTGTGGATAGGTTATTCTGTTGATGAACTTGATTTTAACTGCCATCCAGATGTTTGTTCAATAAAAACACCCTGCTTCTGAAAACAACAGTTTTAGAAACCTGAATTACTTGAAAATTATGTGTGGGATTAACCACACTCCAAGTGATCACAAAAATTATATTAAACTTGATGGAGAGAAGTGATTAGGTGGAAGTGGTTCACATCAATATACGACATGAAAGCTAATCCCATCTTTGTTGTGATACAATACTTACTTGGAATTTAAATTCCATTGAAAGATATTGATATACACTGTCCTAATTATTAACAAACAAATCATGAACATAATACTGTACCCAGCTCACAATGTGTTTTCTGTAGAAGGAAGCCAACAGGATTTGATGGCTCTTGGTCTACTAGTAGAATACAAGGAGAGCTAGGGTTGGCAAGTTAAATGGAATGAGAAGGAAGATGACAAGCTAATTGCAGAAGACCAATGAAAAATTATGACTATTAATGAACTGGAGACACAAAATTATAGATTAATGAAATTCTTGGGGTTACTGCTCTGGAAAATTTCCTCAAAGAGCCCCATCAAAAATGTTAAAAAAGGCAAAATGGTGAACAATCAAGCAAAACACACAGGACAGTATTAGGGAGATAATAATGAGGATGTGATAAAATAATGTGACAGAAAAGAAAGAAGCCAGAAATAGAAACTTGTGATGTGAAAGCTCAACATGGCTAAAAACACAAAGCAAATGCATGTTTGGGATTTCACAGAGGGAATAGATGACATAAACAATTGAAAGGTGAAGAGCAGCAAGATGAATTCAAATTATAGAGTGGAATGAGCTTGGAAATAACATGGACTAACCCTGGGCTAAGAATCAAGAGAGGAAGATGTTAGGTTCTGGAAGCTGCTTGAAAGAAAATAAAGACTCGTGTTATACAGCAATTTTCAATACCTCAAGACATCTTAAAGCATCTTCAGGCAATAGGTTTGTAAATGCTGTCAATATAATAATAGAGGAAACATAGCTGTCAATATTTACAGGATTTGAAGGAAAGGGTGACTGACACAAAAGAATGGGAAGGCGCAGATCTGCAACATTCACATTAAATGTCAAGGCAGGCTTGAAGGGACCACGTGACCAACTCCTGCTCCGATTTCTTATGTTCTTACACAAGCTTGCAGAAAAGAGAACTTCAATAATTTTAAACACTGCTCAAAATATCAGCGATAATACTCTCATTCTTCTTCAAAACTTCTTGAGAGAACAGAGAAGATCTTTGTTTAATGCCTCACCCAAACAATAAATATCAATGAGATCACTATGGAAGATGTCTGCTGAAATCAAAAAACTGAATTTTGTTTGTCAGCTTTGAGCCAAGTGAAGTCAAAGACTAATTGCAGTAAACTTGTTTACAAATCTTTTCATTGCGCAACAAAAATTGAAAACCTGGATTTGTCCAGTACCACAACAAACAACTTGAAAGACTAAATATGCAGTGCAAAATGCTCTCAAATTTAATCGTTTGCTGTCAACTCCAAAACATTCTGATTCACTCAAGTTGATGGAGTTTCCAGTAAGGCAAGGCCAGGTAAGAACTTTGCATTTAGACAAAGAATAAGTAATGGGGACAGCAGCGAGGGCAGTGGAATCCTCCAAACGCTGCACGTGGGAAATCTGGGACAGCACAATTGTCCCTTATGGCTACACCTGCAAGAGGTGCATCTGGCTGCAGCTCCTTGGAAACAGTGGGGGAGCTGGTTAAGCTCGGATCATTCAGGAGGCAGAGGCAGTGATAGACAGAAGCTTCAGGGAAACAGTCAACCTCAAAGGTCAAGAGGCAGATAGCTAGGTGACTGTTAGAAGAGGGAAGGGGAAATAGGCAGGCAGTGCAGAGCAACCCTGTGGCCATTCCCTTCAACAATAAATATACCATTTCAGATACTGTTGGGGGGAGGGGGAAACGATCAACCAAGGACAAATCGTTGTGGTTCACGTATCTGGCACAGAGTCTGGCCCTTCAGCTCAGAAGGAGGGAGGGGGGATGGGGAGAGGAGAGTTACAGTGATTGGGGATTCATTGGTTAGACAAACAGATAGGTTCTGTGAATGAGATCAAGGTTCCTGTTTCCTCCCAGGTGCCAGGATCAGGGACGTCTTAGATCAAGTTCACAGCATTTTAGGGAGGTTGAGCAATCAGATGTTGTGGTCCACGTGGGGGATCAATGACATAGATAAGAGAAGGGATGATGTCCTGAAGAGGGAATGTAGGAAGTTAGGAAAGAAGCTGAAAAGCAGGACCTCAAGGGTGTTAATCTTGGGATCGCTGCCTGTGCCATGTGCCAGAGAGGGAAGCAATATGAAGTTGTGGCAGATGAATGCATGGCTGAAGAGTTGGTGCAGAGGACAGGGGTTCAGATTTGTGGATCATTGGGATCTCTTCTGGAGAAGGTCTGACTTTCTGTACAAAAAGGACGAGCCGCACCTGAACTGGAAAGGGACCAATATCAGTTGGGGATGGAACCAGTGCAGAAGGTCAAAATCATGATGCAATGTGTTCGGAGTTTGTGAGGAAGGACAGGCAGGGGACGAAACATAAATGTAGTCATGCAGGGTTTGAAATGTGTATTTCAATACTAGGAGTATAGGCAATAAAGGAGATTAATTTAGAGCATGGATCACTAAGTGGAAATACTGGGGACCTTGTCAAATGCCTTACTAAATCCATATAATGCCCGACCTTCAATTTCTATTGATACTTCGTCAAACAACTCAATTAGGCTTGTGAGGCACGACCTTCCCCTCACAATGCCATGCTGGCTATCCGTGAGAACACTGTACTTCTCTAATCCTGTCCTTAAGAATCCGCTCCAATAGTTTGCCCACTATAATTCCATGGATTCTCCCTATTGCCTTTTTTTTGAAACAAAGGGACCTCATTTGCTATTCTTCAATACTCCAGCACCTCCCCTGCCAAGGAGGACTCAAAGATCATTGCCAACACCCCAGCAATATCTTCCCTCCCTTTCCATAGCAACTGGAGGCATATCTCTTCTAGTCCTAGGGATTTATCAATCCTAATGTTTAAGAAGATCTAGCACTTCCTCCATCTTAATCTCAACATGGTCCAGCACACAAGCTTGTGTTTTTACACCTTTTCAATAAAAATTGACATTTGTTGTGTATGTGCATGTAGATGAAAGTGGGCTCAGCATATAGGGAATACAACTGTGTGGTGTTATACATGTACACATGGGGTCATGCAAAACAATTAAGTATGGGGCTGTTGAAAAGATCAGTACAAGATTAGCAAAATACATATGGCAATATAGGTTTATTTTATTTCTTTGAATTGTTTGCTTCAGGCATTATTTTAGGTGCAGGTCGAGCACCAAATATCCCAACTTCTGAATACCAAAAAGATCCAAAAACCAAACTTGTTTTTTAGCGCCCACATGACACCACAAGTTGAAAAACATTCGCCACCTGACCTGCCCATGTGGGGCTCTGACGCTCTGTTAGCGTCAGTTTGGTAACAACAGAGCTCAGAACCAGCCAGGAAGACAGATGCTGAACGGCAGGATTTTGGCTCAGAGAAGCAGGCTGGATCTCAAGCCATCAGTGAGCGACTGGAGGAAATTGGCAGGTCAGGCAGCGCATGGAGAAAAATTAGGTATAAGGGTCAACCCTTAAACCAAAGGGCATGAATGCCGATTGTCCTTGTTTTAGGTAACTCCCTTCCCTCTCTCTTTCCATTTCTTCTTTACCGACTCCTATTGACTTTTCTTTCCAACTCTCCCTGCATCCACACCTTTCACCTGTCCTGCACCTTCTCACCTCATGACCCTCACCACCTTCTTTCCCCTTACATAGAGGCAGTATCATCCATCTCCTTTTTACTTGATACAGCCTCCTGCCCATTTCTGCCCACAGACCTGGCCTGCAGAGTCCCTCCAGCTGTTTGTTAATGTCAGCCTGGGGAATGAGCTGCATTCTCTGGATTAGAAACTGACACCTCCGGACCTGACCCCACCACCATCATCCGCTCTCAGTGTGCACATATTCCCATGCACTGTGGATTCTGGGAATTAATCTTAACTAGAGCACGTGATGTCTCTCCAATCTCTCCACTGTGCCTTCAACCCAACAACAACCAACACTTGAGGTGAAGTTATATCCTCCACTGCACTTGGTTTACAAACTGCATGCCACTGTCTCCCACCTGCAAACAGTCAGAAGAATCCTTTGTCCCAGCGTCATCAAGGAGAGCGGCCTCCCAGGCAGGAATGGGGTCCTTGGGCTCCTGGGCAGGAGCGTGGACCATAGTCAGGACCAGCAGCGATGGGGAGGTGTAAGGGATCGGCAACAGTATTGGGGAGGTGTCGGGACTGCTGATACAGGTATTCTGCTGATACTTCTGCACTGCTTAGTTCCATTGTTTCGAAAACTAAAAATACCCAATTCCTGAAAAACGTCCAAGCATTTCGGATACAGGGTACTTTACTGTATTACATAGCTAACATTTTAGCAAATGGAAGTACTATTTTTAAATATTTTATGAAAAGCAAATTCAGTTCAAGTTGGTGGAGCCAACATTGTCCACTCAAAGAATTTACTATAATTGTGGTTAACTTGTACTTAGCTGACTAAAATTGCTAAGACATGCATACTCACCCAGCAAATGCTTCCTCTATTACTTCAGTTTTCTGCCAAAGAAAACAACAGGTTAATTAAATAAGGATTAAAGCACAGAATGCTTTATAACAGTCTGAAAATAAGGGGAAATTGTAGGATGAGGGGGGGGGGGGGAAAGAAAATAGCTAAAGCGAAAGTTGAACTCTCAGTAAAAGTTATAAGAAAATAGTATAGGGTATGCAAAATTTCTTGCAGAGCTGATTATTAAAAAACTAATAACTAACCTTTGCATTACAAAAATGCAATGCAAAGACCATCTCCAACAAAGAGGACTACCATCTACACATGACATTCAAAGACATTGCAATCACCAAGTAATCAACCATCAACTTCTTGGACATGTAGAAACTAATATGGAGCAGCTCTATAAATACCATGGCTACAGCAGAACATCTGAAACTGGATATTCTCCAATGAGTGAATCGTCACCACCTGACAACCCAAAGTCTTTCTGCCATTATACACTATAAGTCAAAAATGTGAAAGAATACTGGAGGCAGATGGAAGACTGTAGATACTGGAATCTCCAATTGCCTGGATAAACACAGTGCTAACAATTTAACTCAGCATGATGTAGGATAGTAGTTCTCAACCTTTTTCTTTCCACTCCCATACCACTTTAAGTAATCCTCATGCCATAAGTGCTCTGTGATTAGTAAGGGATTGCTTAAGGCGGTATGTGAGTGGGAAGGGAAGGTTGAGAATCATTGCTCTCGACCCAATTGTTACTGAAATATTTTGCTTGAGAAACATTGTCACTGGCCCATTTCCTTTGGAGTTATAAAACTATGCATATAATGAGTCAGTTAGGTATGATTAAAACAGTGGTTTTCAAACTTTTTCTTTCCACTCACATTCCACCTTAAGCAAATCCCTTACTAATCACAGAGCACCTATGGCATAAAGCAGTGGTTCCTGAACAATTTTTAAGCCCCGCATCCCTAAAAAATTTTAATATGTTCTCGCACCCTTTAAAGTAATAATTTACTTAAGAACAGACTCGCCAAGGCAAATAGCGCCTTTGGAAGACTACACAAAAGAGTCTGGAAAAACAACCAACTGAAAAACCTCACAAAGATAAGCGTATACAGAGCCGTTGTCATACCCACACTCCTGTTCGGCTCCGAATCATGGGTCCTCTACCGGCACCACCTACGGCTCCTAGAACGCTTCCACCAGCGTTGTCTCCGCTCCATCCTCAACATCCATTGGAGCGCTTACTCCCCTAACGTCGAGGTACTCGAGATGGCAGAGGTCGACAGCATCGAGTCCACGCTGCTGAAGATCCAGCTGCGCTGGATGGGTCACGTCTCCAGAATGGAGGACCATCGCCTTCCCAAGATCATATTATATGGCGAGCTCTCCACTGGCCACCGTGACAGAGGTGCACCAAAGAAAAGGTACAAGGACTGCCTAAAGAAATCTCTTGGTGCCTGCCACATTGACCACCGCCAGTGGGCTGATAACGCCTCAAACCGTGCATCTTGGCGCCTCACAGTTTGGCGGGCAGCAGCCTCCTTTGAAGAAGACCGCAGAGCCCACCTCACTGACAAAAGGCAAAGGAGGAAAAACCCAACACCCAACCCCAACCAACCAATTTTCCCTTGCAACCGCTGCAATCGTGTCTGCCTGTCCCGCATCGGACTTGTCAGCCACAAACGAGCCTGCAGCTGACGTGGACTTTTTACCCCCTCCATAAATCTTCGTCCGCGAAGCAAAGCCAAAGAAAGGTGAAGGTGACCAAAACAATTTTGTATAATCAATTTTTAATAATATTTAAACAAAAATGAAACATATGGAAAAGCAAAAGTTTTACAAATTAAAAGTTGCATAAATTTTCATCCATGAAATTTCTTTAAAAAATTAAAGAACTAATGTTCAAATGTTCATAAGCCAATTTAAATTTAATGACTCTTTTGTTCCTGTTTATTGCTTAAGAGTTTTCAAAACGTGGCACTTTGTGGCTGATAGCAACCCGCACGTCTGCCTGTGCACCCATGCTATTTCTAGATTTTGTCTTGATTGACAAAAAGGCACTAAATCCAGACTCGCAGAAGTACATCGTCACGAATGGGATGAGCACAGGTAGTGCTTTTTCACAAAGTCTTGGAAACATGTCCATTGCCGAACACCGAATATTACCGAATATTGTTCCAAAGTTTTGCTTCAAAACTACATTTCAAGAACACGATTTGTGCGCCGTTCAATAAGATCTTCCTTCAGCTCTTCATCATCTCACATATTATCTAAATTGAAGGAGTATGGATTTATAAAAAAACTGAAATGTTATCTCGCACCCCTGGTTGGGAAACCCTGGCATAGAGAATACTTAAAGTGGTATGTGACTGGAAAGAAAAATGTTGAGAACCACTGATGTAGGATAAATTAGCCTGCTTCATTGGCACCTCATCCATCATCCTGTCCATTCATTCCTTCCAACAACAGAATACCGTTACTGCAGTGTGTGCAATCAACAAAATATATTGCATGTAGCCATCTGCTATGAAAAAACACACACACTCGCAGTGTGGGAGGCTAAGCTCTGACTTTATTGAGACTGGAAATGCTCCTTTTATACAGTTGGAGTTTCCGCTGTTTGGTTGATTGGCTGACATCACTCACACGAATAACAAAAACGGGATTGCTGCCTGCGGAATACCCTTCTTCTCCAGCCTGCTGTTGCTCTGTTAGCTGGGCAGCCTGGCCAGCACCATTTTAGAGCTGCTGGTCTTGTACTTTTCCAGCTTCCAACCGTGCCAGTTCACTAAACTAGGGGTCGCGTTAGTGAGTTATGCCACTGTTTATTACCTCGTGTTGTGCCATCCTGATCTCCGTGGTTGCGGCCTGCCACATGCACATATTTGTTGAGGCAATTCCAAAATCTAACAGACTTATCAGCTCCACCATTAAGTAGTACTAGGACAGCAGTTGCTCCAGAATACCTCACCAGAATACAACAAACAGGAAGGAGGTAAAGAACCTGGTGGCACAGTGCAAGTGTAACAACTTCTCTCTCCATGTTTTTATTAAAGGTGCCAAGGTAATGGAGGCCTTTAAGTTCTCAGGAGAAACATCACCAACCTGTTCTGGTTTAACCAAGTCAACACTACCAACAGCACTTCACCAATTCTATCTACTTTTTCTGAAGATGAAAGAAATTTTGCATGCCCCAAGACCTCTGACCAACTTTTAAAATATTCACTAGAGAAAGTATCCTGCCTTGTTGCTTCATAGAGGAACTGTTCTGCTCAAGACCACAAGAAACTGCAGTTGTGAACGCAGCTCACTCATCATGCAAAAAAACCAGCTCTCCATTGATTCCATTTATATACCTTACTGTCTTGAGAAAGCTGCCAACACATCAGTCCCAGCCTTCCCCACTCACTCTCTTCATTGACAGAAGATACACATTTGAAAATACAAGGATTTTAATTTAAGAACAGTTCCTTCCTGCTGTTGTCAGACTGTTTGGTGGACCCATGCATGGTTTTAATGGTGGTTTTTCTATATCCTAAACTTTGCCTTTGACAACCATACTCCACATATTTTGACTTACTGTAACACTACAGCCTGCACTTTTGTTTAATTGTTGCAGTTCCTGTTGTTCTTAAGTATGGATTTATTTGCCTGGATAGCATACAAAAACAACTTTGATTGTATCGTGGTACATGTGACAGTAAACTATTCAACATTCAACCTGCACCCTGTTCTGACATGGAAGTAAATCCCTGTCAATCATGGTCACTGATCCACATGCAAGAAATTCTTTCCCAAAGGTGATGTGGAGTACGAGCATTAGGTCTGCAGTGGTTCAACAGATGGCTCATCACCACCAGCTCAAAGGCAATAAATGCTGGCCTTATAGGTGATACTCAATCCCAGAAGACCTCAGAAAGAAACAAAAAGGAAATTATTGCTGATTATGTTCGAGAGAAACTTGAATCAAAAATTGATGCACATGACACAACTCACAATTTCTGAGCTCACTCTAAAACAGTGGTTCTCAACCTTTTTTCCCCCCATTCACATACCACTTTAAGTATTCCCCATGCCATAGGTGTTTTGTAATTAGTAAGGGATTGCTTAAGGTGGTACATGGGTGGAAAGAAAAAGTTTGAAAATCACTGTTTGACTCATTATGTACACAGTTTCATTACTCCAAAGGAAATGGGCCAATAACAGTTTTTCTCAAGCAAAATATTTCCGTAACAATTGGGTCGAGAGCAGTGATTCTCAACCTTCCCTTCCCACTCGCATACCACCTTAAGCAATCCCTTATAATCACAGAACACTTATGGCATAGGGAATACTTAAAGTGGTATGTGAGTGGAAAGAAAAGGTTGAGAAACACTGCTATAAAAGCTGAACATGATCAATAAATAATAAAACTCTTGGTATCTGGCAACAATGTTGGACAAGTGAATTTTTCAGTTGCTTGAGACCTACTCTTACAATGCCAAATCTGAAAAGTCAATTCAAAAGTTCAGACCTACAAATGTGCTGAATTCAGAACTTTTAAACTATTGTTCAGAAGAAATTATGAAGTAGGTGAGACACTGCATGAGCAAACTGTTCAAAACTCACAAATCCTTATCCAGATACCAGGGGTTCTACTGTTTATAGTAAACATTTAACAATGGAAAATAAAAGCCTCCTTGTCAAAGACCAAACACTAAACAAAAAAAAAATTGAATAAATCAGGCAGCATCTGTGGAGAAAACATTTAATATTTGAGATAAAGGACCTTTCACCAGTTTTTGTAAAAGTCAGAAATCAAGTAAGCTTCAAGTTGATAATGGGGGAAACAATGGACAGAGAATGAAAGGAATGTGTGTGACAGGGTTTTTCGCCAAGACAGTTACAATCATGTAAATTGTGGTTTCACCCAAGACGGTATATTTCAGTAAAATCCCCATTATACGGCATTCAATCAACTGGAAACGCAAAACAGTGGCAAAATTAGGAGATATATAAATAATTATTTTTAAAAATATATAAAGTTTTAAATAAAAGTTTAAAATTGTAAAAGTAAATGTTCTCCGAGGCCACACACAACCTCTCGGGGCAAATATTCAGTCGGCAGAGCGCCCCAGTCATTCCTACTGTAGATGATAGAATAAGGTTGCGCTTGAATAAAATGACAGTACCCACAATGAAGAGCCAGCCAGCGCTGCTGCTGTTGGGGTAATTCTCCCAAAGTGTATCCCTGTCCCTTCCTGACAAGAGTCTATCTTATTAGTACATTATTTAAGTATTAACTTGGAGAGGGGGTTTAATTATGACAGCAGCACTTAGCAGAGTGGCTAGCACAATGCTGTTATAGTGCTTTTAAATTGAATTCGAATTTAAAGGAAAGTGCACCAAGGGCCTGAACAGGACACTAGCGTGGAGGTGAGTCGGGATGCTCCCTCCCCCACCCCCGCAGTCCAGTCCCTCCCCACCTACATCTGCAATACTTCACATGCCATGCATCACTTCAAGAACTTCCAGTTCCCTGAACTTAACCGCCTCATCTTAACCATAGACATCCAATCACTATACAACTCCATCCCCCATACCAACAGGCTCAAATCCTTTAGTCTCTTTCTTGACAATAAATCCAACCAGTCCCCATCCACCGCCATCTTCCTCCAGCTGGCAGAACTTGTCCTCACCCCTAATAACTTATCCTTTGACTCACCTCACTTTCTCAAAGTCAAACAGGTAGCCATGGGTACCCACATGGGTTCCAGCTATGCCTGCCTTTTTGATGGCTACATGGAGCAGTCCACACTACAAGCCTACAAAAAAATCCCTCAACTCTATCTGTTATATTGATGACTACCTTGCGCTGTGTCATGCACCCATGATAAGGTTGTCAACTTTATCCACTTTGCTGTCAACTTCCACCCCGACCTCCAATACAAATTTATTAGCACAAGTACAACCTAATGAAAGTGTTCTATCCTCAGTGCAAAACAGGTAGACACACAACCAGACACATACATAACATATGCAGAACACACACACGAATATGGTTTCGGAAAATAAATAGGGGAGTTTTGGATGGTCAGTGTGAGCAGTTCCTTTGGTCATTCAACATTCTCACTGCTCATGGGAAGAAGCTGTTTCTCAGCCATGTGGTGCGGGCACGGATATTCCTATATCTCTTTCCCAATGGGAGTAGCTGAATGATGCAGAGTCTGGGGTGGTAGGGATTATCAATGATTTTTTGCACCCTCTTCAGACATCGATCTTGCTTGATCACGTCGGGGAGGGGGGGGGCTGGGTGTGGGGAAGGAGACCCCAGTGATCTATTCTGCGACTCATGATCCTGTGGATTGACCTCTGATCCATTTGGTCCATCTCTAGCAATACTGTCCCCTTTCGTGATCTCTGTCTCAATCTTCTACAAACCCACCAAATTCCACAGCTACCTCAACTATACCTCTTCACACCCTGTACCTTGCAAGGATTTCATTCCTTTCTCTCAATTCTTCCATCTCTGACCCATCTGCTCCCAGGACAAGATCTTCTATGCCAGATCATCAGAGATGTCCTCCTTCTTAAAATAACGTGGCTTTCCCTCTACCACCATCAACTCAGCCCTTGCCCACATATTCTCCATTACCTGCACATCTACCATGGCCCCCTCTGTCCGGAAATGCAATTAGGTCAGGATTCCCCTTCTTCCTACTACCCCACTAGCCTCTGCATCTAACATAACATCCTCTGCCATTTACACCACCTGTGTTATCACTCCACCAGACACATCTTCCTTTCTCGTACCCTCTCCACCTCCCGCAGGGTCCTCTCCCTGCATGACTCCCTCGTCCACTACTCCCTTCCCACCAATGGGCCATGGCACCTATCCCTGTGACCATAGGAGGTACTCTACTTGTGCTCACGCCTCCTCCCCTATCTCCATTCAGGATCCCAAACAACCCTTCCAAGTGAAGCAACACCTCAATTGCAAATCTGCAGGAGCCGTCTACTGCACCTTGTGCTCCTATTGTGGTTTCCTCTACATCAGAAAGACTGGATGCAGACTGGGAGATTGCTTTGTTGAGCACCTTCACTCTGCGAGATCTCCCAGAAGGCAACCATTTCAACTCCCCACCTCATTTCATTGCCAACATGTCAGTCCATGGATTCATACACTGTCAGACAGCAGCCAACCGTAAATTGGAGGAACACCTCAAATATCGACTTCTCTCGTCTCTGTTAACCCCTCCAAAACCCATTTTTCCATACATCGCTTTTCCCTTAGTTCTCTTTTGCTTCCCTTTTCCCTCTGTCTCCTTTCACCAGCTCTGCTTACAGATCCAACCCTCACGCCCCCATCAATTCTCACCTTTCCGCTCTCCTGTGTCCCATCCTTAATCAATTAACTCCTGTGCTCCTCCCACTGCCCCTCTTTCCACAATTTTATTCAGGGTGCCTACCTACATTTTGCTCCTACCTTGATGTAGAGCTCAGACCTGAAACGTTGGTTATACATCTTGACTACACAAAGTACGTTGCGCGTTCTGCTGAGTTTCTCCGGCATTGTGCTTTTACGATAATCACTGCAGACTTCCTTCTTTCGCTTCAAATCAATTAACACCTTGTCTTTTGTTCTATACTCCTCCCCCTGCACATTCTTCCCATCTCCCCAGCTTTTTAATTCAGGCACCTGCCTGCTTTTCACTCGCACCTTGAAGATGGACGCAGGCCCGAAACGACAGTTGCATTGATATAGGATGATGTGCCGAATGTGGAGGCTGCGTGGCCTGCTGAGCTCTTCCAGCATTGATGTGCATCACAGCGACTGCAGAATTTCTGGTTTAACTTGCAAGAGCAGTGAGTATTGCTGAGTAATTCAACTACGTCACAAGCATTGAATCTCTCCCACCTCCAGTCCCACTCCCCTCATTTCCTACCCCTCACCCCACCACCTCTCCATGTAATCTTCGCCTTCAACCCCGCAGATCCATCCACTCCCCCACCGCCCCTTCCCGACCTCCCTACACTTCTCTTCCCGCCCCCCGCCCTCACTCACCACCACCTCCTCGAAAATGCTCTGTAGCTGCGTCTCCAGGGAAACCGCCATCTTCCTCGCTTGAGCCTCCCGCTCCCCTTCAACCCATTGAAAGCGCGAGCAGCTTCCGCTTCCTGCATCACTGGCATCGTCCCCTCTCATCCTCCGTCCTGCCACCTGGGTTCCGGAAGGCTCCCGAGCTCCGCGGCGTATCCCCCGCCAAGTGAGAGCTCTCAGTTCACAGCGGACGAAGCTCGAACCCGCTGCAGGAGGCTCGGCGACATCAGGAGGACGCACGCCACTCTCCCCCCCCCCCCCCCCAATCGGTCCTCGGGACCGGAGCCGATGAGTCTCCGACAATTACACCTCAGCCACCCGGCGGGACCACGTCTCAAATCGGTGCCAGGAGTTGGCCGCCCGCGCTTCGCGCCCTCTGCGTTCACCCGTGACATTGCAGCTGGAGACCCAGCTCCCTGGCCAGGCAGAAAGTGAGGTGTTCCTCCATTCGGGGCCACACTCTGCTGCTACTGAGGGCCAAAGATGGACAGCTCGGTGTGGGAATGGGGGATAAATTCTGTCTCCGGGGTGGGGTGGGGTGGGGTGGGGTGGGGGGGTGGTGGGTGGTGGGTGGTGGGGAAGGAGAAAGAAGCTCAGGGTTGTATGTGATATCATGTCTGCACTCTTGACAATAATCTGACCTTGGATGCAACCAAGAGCTGTGGGTGGCTATCGTAAACTGTCTGCAGGTGTTCTACACGCTGTCTTGTGTTTGGTCTCAGCAATGTAGAGGTGACCACATCAGGAGCAGGGAATGCAGGAGGATCTGGACGTGAACTTGTGCCTCACTTTGGTGGGCTGGAGGTGCCTCGATGGTGGTGTAGGAGGAGATGTGAGAGCAAGTGATGTACCTCTTCCAGTTGTAGAGGGAAGTACCAGGAGGGATGAGTGGACAAGGGGATCATAGAGGGAGTGATCACTACGGAAGGCAGAAAGGGGTGCAGAGGGGTCAAGATGTGGCTGATGTTAGGGTCTTGTTGCATTGATATAGGATGATGTGCTGAATGTGGAAGTTGGTGGGTGAAAGGTGAAGATACTTTTTTCTACTGAGGGAAGGGACCAGAAGATGGGGGGTGGGTGGACTTGAGAATAGAACTGAGAAATAGAGGAAATGTAGGAGAGCTGATTAAATTCTTATAACCAACTTGACAAACCTATTAGCTAGATAATTGAGAGGCTGCAGATGTTGCATATTTGGATTTTCAGAAGGCCTTTGACAAGGTGCCATACATGAGGCTACTTACAAGATAAGAGCCCATGGTACAACAAGTAATATACTAGCATGGGTAGAGCATTGACTGATTGGCAGGAAGCAGAGTCAGAATATAGGGATCATATTCTGGTTGGTTGCCAGTGGCTAGTGGTGTTCCACAGGCGTCATGTGGGGCTGCTTCTTTTTATATTTATTAATGATTTAGATTATGGAATGAATGGTTTTGTGCTGAAGTATGCAGATGCTGTAAAGTTAGGTGGAAGAGCAGGTAGTGTTAAGGAAATGGGGAAGCTGCAGATGGATTTAGCTGCAGAAGAACTCTTGCAGTAAGCTGGAAGAAGGCACTTTGGCTGCTGATTGACGGAAATCATTTTGCGTGTCCAATGAGCAAAGAACATTTCTCTGCACCCACCAAAGACCTTCCTGATTGGTAATAATTTAAGGCACCAGAGCCTGATAAATGTAATGACTCTTTAATTCTGTGCACAGTACTGAAAATTGCCTGAAACCAGTAAACTCGGAGAGTGAAGAGTAAATGACTGGACAGTGAAAAGGAATTAACTTGAAAATAAACACACATACACTTAGAATTAGGAGGGGGTTAAGTTAAGTAACAGTGATAAATATTGATCTTATTATTCTGTGCTAAGAAAATAAAACCTATTTTGTTTAAGTAGCCATCATCTTGGTAAATTTCTGTTGCTGCTGGATTTTGAGTTCTTGGGGCTCGTAACAGCAGATTATTTTCTAAGTGAGGAGAAAATTGAAAATTCCAAGAAACAGAGGGGCTTGGAGTTCTCGTCCAGGATATCTTGAAGGTAAATTGTAGTCAGTGGTGAAGAAGGCAAATGCAATGATGGTATTCATTTCAAGAGGAATAAAATAGAAAAGCAGGGATATGATGTTGCGGCACTGGTGAGACCTCAATTGTAGTTTTGGGTTCCTCATTTAAGAAACGATGTGCTGCCATTGGAGAGGATTCAAAGGAGATTCACTAGGATGATTCCAGGAATGAAAGAGTTATGCGAGTATCATTGGCTCTTGGCTTGCACTTATTGGAAATCAGAAGCATGAGGGGTAATCTTAATTGAGATCCAGAGGAATTTCTTCAGCCAGAGGGTGGTGAATCTGTGGAATTTGTTGCCACAGGCACTTGTGGAGGCCAAGTTATTGGGTGTGCTTAAGGCAGAGATTGATAGGTTCTTGATTAGCTAGGGCATCAAAGGTTTTGGGGAGAAGGCCAGGGAGGGAGGCTGAGTGGGAGAAGGGATCAGCTATGATTGAATAGTGAGGTAGACTCGATGAACTGAATAGTTTATTTCTGTTCCTATGTCTTGTGGACCACCATGGAGGAAAAGCCACATTCCCTTAAAAAGTGCATCTGATGTGTTTCCAGTCATATCTTCCAGGCTTCAGAGGATGCACATCCATCCCCACTATTATAGTCTCTGCGGACCGTGGCTCCTGCAAATTTCGACCTCCCTACAAATTTGGATTTAGAGTTCAGATTTTTTGATATTTATTGTCACATGCATGATGTCACATACAACCCTGAGATTCATTTTTTTGCGGGCAAGGCAGAATTACCACTTAGTAGGGGGGAAAAAGTACTCAATGTACATATGTAAACAAATAAAGAAATGTACACAAACTGTGCAATACCGAGAGAAAAATATCAATAAAGTGTAAAGTTAAGAGTCTTTTAATAAGTCCCTGATATAGTTTATTTTTGAGGAATCTGATGATGGAATTCAGCTGATCCTGAATCTGATTGTGCGAGTCTTGTGGCACCGATACTTCTTTACTGATGGTAACAGCAAAAACAAAGCATGTCCCTGCAGTTCAATATATCGACTTCTTCCCAGTACTAATTAAAGACCTCTGACCTCAAACACTAACTCTGTTTATCTGATCTATCTTTGTAACTACACTTCTGCACTGTGTCTTATGTCTTGTTCCACATGTGAGATATCTAATTGGTCTAGCTAAACAAACTCCATCATTGCATCATGGTACATATGACAATAAACTTGATCTCTTTTTCCACAGATGCTGCCTGATCAGCTGAGTGTTTCCAGCATTTCCTGTTTTTACATCTGTTTTCTGGCATCTATAGTTCTTTTGATTTTTGATATCCCTTATGGGGTGAAACTCAGATTTCCTTGGGGACAATTTTTAAAAATTATTTATTTTTTTTATTTTTCACACAATAAACCATACTGACCAAAATACATACAGACATTTTTCTCTTGAATATATACAGTGTCATTTTCTCCCCTATTCCCCCCTCCCTTCCCTCCCTCCCTTCCCTCCCTCCCTCTCTCCCCCTTCCCATTTATTCAAAGTTCAATCTATAAGATATATTAAACCCGTTAAACAATGTCGTCACTTAATAAAATAAACAAGAAATTTTTGTCTTTTATAGACTGAGTCAGTTCATTTCGTTGTCTTCTCCTTCTGTCATTTTTAATGAAGGTGTCTAGTTGAAGGGAAAACGAAATTAGAAAGAGAAATGGGGAATACAGATAAAAAGATATAGAATTGTGAGATGCTATGCTGTTGAAAATCCATGGTAAGTCTGGTGGTAGTAGAGAAAAACTGAATCAATGGAACAAGTAGATGATTTACAGCTGAATTGAACACTTTTGATATAGAAAAAGTAAATTACTTGAAGTTGTTGAATTCTATTTTGAGTCAATGAAATTAGAGTGGATAGGTACTTGATGGTTGGCATTGACATGGTGGGTGAAAGGATTTGTTTCTGATCTATATGTCTGTGAGTCCACAATACTGCAGCATGGCCAGATTGAAGATTAGATACTATTCCTTAAACTGACACAAGGCCTTGTTATAACTCCAAAGAAGGTCATTCAGAGATCATTGACAAGTGGTATTATTAACAAATGGTGTGTGAAAATTAGACTCCCATATCCATTCCTGCTAAATCACTGTTTCTCATTACTGGGTGGAATAATGTTTAGATGTACAAGCAGTACAAGTGTGACCGGAATTCATTGTGAAGATTTTTGATTTTGAGCATTGGACACAAGGAATAGCAGATTGCTCAATATCTCATATTGTTCTATTCATGGCCAATGCTGAGCATATACAATATCCATAATACTTACTTTGGCTTGGCTTCGCGGACGAAGATTTATGGAGGGGGTAAAAAGTCCACGTCAGCTGCAGGCTCGTTTGTGGCTGACAAGTCCGATGCGGGACAGGCAGACACGGTTGCAGCGGTTGCAGGGGAAAATTGGTTGGTTGGGGTTGGGTGTTGGTTTTTTCCTCCTTTGCCTTTTGTCAGTGAGGTGGGCTCTGCGGTCTTCTTCAAAGGAGGTTGCTGCCCGCCAAACTGTGAGGCGCCAAGATGCACGGTTTGAGGCGTTATCAGCCCACTGGCGGTGGTCAATGTGGCAGGCACCAAGAGATTTCTTTAGGCAGTCCTTGTACCTTTTCTTTGGTGCACCTCTGTCACGGTGGCCAGTGGAGAGCTCGCCATATAACACGATCTTGGGAAGGCGATGGTCCTCCATTCTGGAGACGTGACCCATCCAGCGCAGCTGGATCTTCAGCAGCGTGGACTCGATGCTGTCGACCTCTGCCATCTCGAGTACTTTGACGTTAGGGATGAAAGCGCTCCAATGGATGTTGAGGATGGAGCGGAGACAACGCTGGTGGAAGCGTTCTAGGAGCCGTAGATGATGCCGGTAGAGGACCCATGATTCGGAGCCGAACAGGAGTGTGGGTATGACAATGGCTCTGTATACGCTTATCTTTGTGAGGTTTTTCAGTTGGTTGTTTTTCCAGACTCTTTTGTGTAGTCTTCCAAAGGCGCTATTTGCCTTGGCGAGTCTGTTGTCTATCTCATTGTCGATCCTTGCATCTGATGAAATGGTGCAGCCGAGATAGGTAAACTGGTTGACCGTTTTGAGTTTTGTGTGCCCGATGGAGATGTGGGGGGGCTGGTAGTCATGGTGGGGAGCTGGCTGATGGAGGACCTCAGTTTTCTTCAGGCTGACTTCCAGGCCAAACATTTTGGCAGTTTCCGCAAAGCAGGACGTCAAGCGCTGAAGAGCTGGCTCTGAATGGGCAACTAAAGCGGCATCGTCTGCAAAGAGTAGTTCACGCACAAGTTTCTCTTGTGTCTTGGTGTGAGCTTGCAGGCGCCTCAGATTGAAGAGACTGCCATCCGTGCGGTACCGGATGTAAACAGCGTCTTCATTGTTGGGGTCTTTCATGGCTTGGTTCAGCATCATGCTGAAGAAGATTGAAAAGAGGGTTGGTGCGAGAACACAGCCTTGCTTCACGCCATTGTTAATGGAGAAGGGTTCAGAGAGCTCTTTGCTGTATCTGACCCGACCTTGTTGGTTTTCGTGCAGTTGGATAATCATGTTGAGGAACTTTGGGGGACATCCGATGCGCTCTAGTATTTGCCAAAGCCCTTTCCTGCTCACGGTGTCGAAGACTTTGGTGAGGTCAACAAAGGTGATGTAGAGTCCTTTGTTTTGTTCTCTGCACTTTTCTTGGAGCTGTCTGAGGGCAAAGACCATGTCAGTAGTTCCTCTGTTTCGCGCAATATCCATAAACCATCTATAATAATAGTCAAATATATTTTGCATTCATGAAATGGGACAAAACAAATTTTAAATAAAGAAATTTCCAACTTGGTGGAAATTCATCTATCTTAGCACTATTAATGTTTAACTCCATGGAAGAGCTTTTAATGTGTTTCTCTCTCAACTTATGGCTCAGTGTGCTGACATCAGTTAAAACATATATTTAATTATGGGTGGTTCACAGTGAAGTGGACATTAATCTGTTGACACCCAAAATATATCAAGTTATTTGCTGACATGGACATTTTTATTGCAGTTACAGAATATAAAAATATGAATCTATATAATAGAACTACTCTCCAAACCTGTGCAATTGAACTTACAAACTGGTGTCAGGAAACAGAGTGATTCACATGATATGCAATTTCAGACATAATTCATGTTTAATAAAAAGTCATCTGAACATTTAAAAAGTTATTTTATAGCAAATAAACAACACTTTGTAATCATTCAAAAATTCTATTCAGCAACTTAGTTAATCAGTTTCAAACTCATAATTTGGATTTATTACCTTGGTTAATAAATTCCATCTGCCATACATAATAATAAGGACATTAAACTCAACATGCATTGTGCATGAGGCCATGTGAATCAACAGATTGGTAGATGGCAAAGTAGTAAAAAATAGTGGAGAGCTTGAGAGATAGAACAGCAATAATTTAACCAGCTTTGACCACTTTTGTTTCTATCTAAGAAAAGTATTTGGAAATGGCAGAATCTCAGGAAAGTAAAAAACTAAAAATATACAAGATACTATGTGTGGTAAGTAATTTGATAGTCTAAGAAATCTTGTACACTCGCCATACTTAATTTGAAATGGTTTTAGTATTATTATTTTAATATTTTATTGTACATTTGAATCTGCCAGTACAGAATAGTGATCAAACTATAGATAAATTTGTTGATTCTGAAGGATTTTTCATACAAATATAATTATCTTTCTCCTACAATTAATTTTTTCAATGGAGAAAACAAATGGAAACACTCAGTAGTACATTCTAAATGTAATATTATGTGACAATAATGGAATCTTTACCTTAGATTGGAAAGCAACTATTGAATGATAAGTAGTTTACATTTTAGATCAAAGATTGCTCAGACTTTTTAATATCTGTAGTTTTTTTTAATTTCCATGCCTGGATAACAAATTGTGTCATAGTTTGTTTTGAAATTGAATTTAGCCAACCTGCAGTTTGTTTATTTAAGTTGCTTAAACTATGTTCAATCAACACTAGTATCTCTAATAACTGATAAATCTGACTATATAACCATAAGTTTTGCTGAATTTATATTCATATTCACTTCTTAGTGGAATGGCTTCATAATGGCAAAGGCCACAAGCACTCAGTATCTTGAAACTATTTTCAAATCACTGCATTCAAACATGTTTTAAATTAAATAACAAATGTCAGCTCTAAATATATGGCAACTGGCTGAAGAAAGAAGATAATTGGTGATTAGATAAGATGGAGAATAATTTTTAATTCAGAGTGAAAATGGTTCCATTGCTGTTATTTTATGTTTGTGTTAAAGGTCCATGTTTCAGTTGTGATTCACTCACCTCTGAGTCAGAAGGCTGCAAGTTCAAATCTGCTCTTGAGAGACAGATCAATAATCTCGAGGTTTGCTCCAGTACAGGAAAGCAAACCATTACTATGCTATATTATCAAAAGTTAAAATTGAGTTCTTGCTTATCATGAATGAAATACAATATTTCTAAAAAGCGATAGGCAAAAAAATATTGTGGGTTGCACTTGGGAATTGTGCTTTTAATGCTTCTGTGCTTTAATGAGCATGGGGGTAATCGAAACACTGGTACGAACAAGAACTGGTCAGTATTGAGAAATAAGAACATCAAGCACAGACATGAAAGCAGAAAACTAACATATTTAAATGGAAAAAAAAATTGTTGCTTTAGATTTTTTTGGATGCTGGTGTTAATTCTAGAGGATTGTGGAGTATTTGTGGTATCCATTGCCTTGAGGGTGTAGCATGGCAATACTATCATAGATTTGGGTTTGGGCAGGGTTTGAGGTATCACTGAGTTCACCTCGGCTAAGCCTTCAGTATTAATACTCTCTGATCCCATTGCTTTGTTTTATTTGGCACTTGCTTTTTTGGCATCTTATTGGTTGGATGTGGTAGCAAGGCTTGAAGAAATGGGCACCTTCACATTAAGGAAAGAGTCACAGTTGAGAAGATCTTTGAAATATATCTTTGAGCAGACACTGTCTGAATCTTTGTCCTTAATAAGTTCACCTCCATTCTTGGCTCTAAATGGGGTGTGTCCTTGGATGGTTGGACTATAGGTGAACTTGACAGCACCAAAGAACCCAATCAGTTGGTTGCAGGGCCTCCTGAGCTCTCTGTAACTTTCATATGTTATTTAGGAAATGAGTTCACTGCTACACCTTAGACCAGCTACTTGTAGAACTGTTTCTTTGCTCTTGATACATAATGGAGCTTTCAATCCAGGAATATCTTATGTTTACAGCTAATTAGCTTTGGATCTCTTGGCCATGCTCTTCAACCAGACTGAATTCTTCTTGGTAGAGAACCCAAGAAGTAAACAAGAAAGACTGTAGATGCTGGAGAACTGGAGTGACACACAAAATGCTGAAGAAATTCCACAGATCAAGCAGTATCCATGGAAGGCAATAGAACATTTCCAGACATTACGTTTCATTAAAAAAGGGCCAGAAGGCCAAATAGAATGGTAGATACAAGTGCAAGGGAAATAAAATTTTAAAAAGTAAGAAACAATGTGAAAGGAAGAAGTGGCAGGAGGCTGAGGAAGAGGCTCTCCGACAGGAGGAAGGGATGGGAGAGCTGGGTGACAGGCAGATAGAGGTGGTGGTGGAAATAGAAGGAGGAATGAGACTAGCAAGGAGAGGGGTGATTTTTATTAAAAAGAAATGTTTGGGTGGGGGGGATGTAGGGAGGGTTACCAGAAACCAAGAGACTCTTTATGGATACTCATTTTGGACAGTCCAAATACAATGAACACACTGTGACTGTAAAAGGAGCATCCTTTACAGGGAAAAATTACAATTTCCATTGGGGAAAAAAAGAAATTATTCTTTCTGTGAGAGATTGCAGAGTTTTGAGATCAAGAGTTTTCTGGGTGTCCCAATGCATGATTTGCAAAAAGTTACTTTGCAGATATGGTAGATAATTAGGAAAGCTGACACAATGTTACCATTTTCATTGTCAGGCTAATTGAATACAAAAATATTGAGTTTCTTCTGCTTCAGTTTTGTAGGTTATTGTCGAGACCTAAGATAGAATGCTAAAATGCAGGCAGTTCAGGGAGTGTTCACTAGGTTTGTACCTAGTCAGCTTCCTCCAACTGTACCTAAAATAGGTGTACTGTTTCATGAGAAAAGGGTGGAGAGTGGAGGCTTGTATCTGCTGAAGTTTAGAAGACCGAGAGTGGATTTTATTGAAGCAACCATGATCCTAATGGATCTTGAGAAGGGGGATGTGCAAAGGATATTTCCTTTAATTGTTTTTCTCAAAACTTCCCTCGCTGGACTCATTCCTTCTCTTTTCTATTTCCCCTCTCCCACCTCTATCTGTCTGTCACATCAGCCAACAATTAAAATTCTGAGGAGAACTTGCAGTCAACAAAGACACTGATAAATCACTATGCTGCTGTATAACGGGATCTGAGTGTTCTTTGGACACGGAACACGAAAGGTTAGCCTGCAGGAACAGAGAGTCATTAGGAAGGCCAACTGAATGATGGCTTTTAGTGTTCGGGGAGTGGAGTATAAAAGAAGTAAAATCATGTTATTGGTCAGACTTAACTTGGAGTACTGTATGCAGCTTTGGATTCCATGATATACTTGCATCGGAGATAGTTTAATGAAGATGCATTGGGTAGGTTAATGGTTCCAAAAAGTTGTCTTACTCAAAGATTGCAGAGTGTCGAGCGAACTCAATGAGAAAGAGGTAATCTTATTGAAATGAGAGAGTAAACAAGTAACTATTAACCTATCCGTCTGATGTTGATTGGAAAATACTGAAATATATAACAAAAGATGTTATATGAAAGATGTTATATGATATGTTATATCAAAATAAAGTTTGATTGTAAAGAGTCAAGGTGAATTTATAGAAGAAAAATTATGTTTAACTGATCTACTGGATTTCTTTGAGATTGGATATTCAGACTTTCAAGGAGATGCCACACTGGAGGATGCCAAGCAAGATTAGAATGCATGGAATTAGACTAATTAATTTGGATAAATTAATTGAGAAAAGATAAATAAATAAAATCTTTTAATAAACAGGTCCCTCATGGATTGGAAGCCTCTGAGTTGTGGAGTATAACAGATTGGTATTTGGACCCCATCTAGTAAAAATTAACATCAGTGATTATGGAGGGAATAAATTTATTGCCAGAGGACATGGTTAGCGTAGCAGTTAGTGAAATGCTGTTACAATGCCAGTGATCAGGACCGAGGTTTGAATCCAGCACTGTTCTAAGGAGGTGGTATATTCTCTTTGTGTCTGTGTGGGTTTTCCCCAGGGGCTCTGATTTTCTCCCATCATCCAAACAGTGGCGGATTAACCATCCAGATCTAGGCTGATCTTAAGTAAGTCCCATCCCCTGCAGGGGTGTAGCCAAGTTTTAATGAGAGGGGGAGCAAGAGCACATAAAAAGGCACCACAACCATAGCTGTGTGCATGTGTGTGTGCACACACATCTTGCAACCAGCATGCATACATACACTAACACACTCTCTTAAATTGGCAGCCACAGCCAGGCAACCTTTGCTTCTGCCATCCACAAAGTGGTAGAGGAAGGGTTGTGCATGTGTGTCCGTGTCCTTCAGATCAGTCGTGGTGTGGGGAGAGACTTTCTGATCTCCTGTCTTTCACTTGTTCGCAGCGCAGACAGGTACCACTTCGACAACTCCCACCCCAGCTCCTTTCAACTTTCTCTCTCCTTTCTTTCTCCCTCTCTCTCTTTCTCCCTCCCCCTCCGAGCTTGGAGCCACCTGCCTTATTAGCATTTTCCACCTCTCAGCTCCCTCCTAGATTCACCACCCCAAGAGGAACGACTGGAATGAGTCGCGAATAATTTCAACTATTGAAACGATGACTGCCTTTAAAATTAGCTATTATTTAATAAAATCACATATATTTTACATTTGAAATAATTTTATAATGAGAATGCACTCCGTTCATTATTTTATCTACACTCCCAGTGCAAAAATAACCCTCTGGACTCCGAGGAGACAGGTATGGGTTCAGACTCGGGTATCAAAAGCTCCAGTGTAGGCTAAGGGAAGGGTTTGGAGTCGGGCATTGGGAGCTCTGAACCCTCTCCCTGGCCGACACTGGAGCTCCCGACGCCTGACTCTGAACCCTCCCCTCGGCCTACCTGACTTATGGGGCATAATTTGTAAATCAATTCAGTTTTTAGATAAAACAAACATTTTACTTACAGCTCTCACCTCTTGGGCTCTCCCTCTCCGATTTCAAACATCAAATTATTTTCATGCTTTGTGTTTGCAGCAATTCATGCCAGCTAATAGCCAAATCAGAAGGGAGTACACACAAGGAGATGGCAGTACAGATCAGTGGCACCTGTGTTTGAACTGTGAGACCATGGCATCTGCAGCAGTTCAGACACAAGTGCACCTTTTGAACAAACGTGCTTAGGGAGCGGTCACTTCCCTGCACCTGCCTCCCTAAAAAAATTCCCCTTTACCGCTTCTCTCCTGTGAGCCACCTCGATGTGACTTAAGATGCACAGTCTGGACACTGGTCAGCTTCCTCCAACTGGTCCTGGCTTGAAACCTCTTGCCAAAACTGCCTCTGTCCCCCAATCATCCGATCAAACTATTAGATTTTTAATGTCTCTCCAACCAAATTGGACGTTAAAAATCTAATAGTTTGGTGGAAAGATAGAGGATTGCATAGGCTGCAGCGCCAAATCTTCATGCTGCTGTGCTAGCTCCTAGAAACTACAGCACGCATCATCCCGGCAGTGGCACAACAATGACTCTGGCTCACGGTCACTGGCTTCACTTGCACAGACCCGCAGTAAGTATGAAACAATAAACCAAGACCAGGTTACCCTTTACTGAGTAAGCTGAAGTCTAGGGACTTGAGCCTCCTTATCCTCCTGGTCCCCATGCTCAGCCTAATGGTTAATCTGCCGCTGCATTTGAAGCATACTGGGGGTAGTATGTTAATTGGGTGTAATTGGGCAGCTTGGGCTTGTGGACCAAAAAGGCCTATTACCTTGCTGTATATTTAAATTTATGAGATATAAACCTGTGGGCCAGGGAAAATTTCTACTTATTGATAGTGTAAATTGTATTCAAGAATAAGATATGTATTCAAAAGAGAGAAATGTAAACAAAATGTGCAAATGCGGCAAAATATTCAGTTATAAATAATATGAAAAGTAAGAGTTCTTAAATGAGTTTCTGACTGAGGTTGTTTAGGAGTCTGAGGATGGAGGGGTAGCAACTATGTCTGAACCAGCTGTAGCACCTAAACTTCTTTCCTGATGGTAGTAGCTGGAACAGAGCATGTCCTGGGTAGTGTGGATCCTTGATGATTGCTGCTGCACTCCATGCAGATGTTCTCGATAGTAGAGAGAGTTTTGCATGTGATATACTAGGCTGTGTCCACTACCTTTTTTCAGGGCTTTCTGCTGAGAGGTATTGGTACTCCATACCAGGCAGTGATTTAGCCGGTCATAGACTTACCACTACTCACCTGTAAAAGTTTGCCAAGGTATCCGATGTTATACCAAACCTCTATATAAGTGCTGACGTGCTTTCTTCATGATGCCATTAGTGTGTTGGGTCCAGAAAAGATCTTCTGAGATAATTACTCCCAGGAATTTACATTTGGTGACCCTATCCACCTTTGATCTCCCAATCATTGCTGGATCTTGTACCTCTGATTTTCCCTTCCCAAAGTCTACAATCATCTCCTTAGTTTTGGTGACATAGTTATAGTACACTATTTTTCCAAGTTTTCAATCTCCCTCCTGTGTCCTGTATACAGCCCACTACAGTGGTATCATCAGCGATAGGTGTAAAGCAAGTAAAACAGAGGAAACTAAGTATGCAACAGTGGTGATGGCAATTGTGGAGGTGATGTTCTTGCTAATCCACACTGATTTGGATATGGGGGTGAGGACAGTCAGGATCTAATTACATAGTGGGGTATTGAACCACAGGTCTTGGAATTTGCTGATCACTTTTGAGGGGATGATGGTATTGAATGCCGAACTGTAGTCGATAAAGAGCATCCTAATGCCCGTATCTTTGTTGTCCAGGTGTTCCAGAGTGTTGTGTAGAGTCTGCGAGATGATATAGACCTGTTGCTGTGGTTGGCATTTGGAGTGGATCCATGTTACCAGTCAGACAGGATCTGTCTCAGCATATTTTAGTCGGTCAATGTATTTGCAACAAAATTAGAATTATGAATACATTTTTGATATTGGAAAAAGCTGAGAGGAATGTTTGATCTGTTTATCTGTTCTCAATCTTAGCATATGCTGATTGACCAGTCTTAAAATATTGAGACATCACCTAGACCATAACTTCATCCTCTCAAATTCTTACATCAGGTTATATTAATTTTAGTAAACTTGGTAGGGATTTCTACTAATTACTTTCTTCACAAATCGAGCCTCAACATAGTGTTGCAACACTGTCAAAACAAATCGCATTCTATAATAATTTAGGGTTATAAGTGACTCACACCTATTTCAAAAATATTATCTTTTTCTGGAAGATTACTTCGAATAATGTTTTAAAGGAGAAAAGTTTTTTTATCTATGAAGCAAAGATTGTAAGATGCTGCAATAAGAAATTTTGTTATCATTTGTACAATTTTTGTTTGAGTAATTCTGTTGAACTATTGTCATGTCCTTATTTCTGCAGGTGTTGGGTGTCTCTTTAATTGTGGTATCCTTGGGACTCGGTCTAGGATTGGGCCTGAAACATCAAACATCACCTGATGAACAGAAAGGTAACTTTAGTTTACTAATTTCCTACATAATTCATCATGTCGCAATATAATGATTTATGGAATGAGTCGCCAATAATTTCAACTATTTGATTCATAACCCTGAACATCATATTTTTTCAAAAGGTTTGCTTCCTGAAAAAAAAAAATTGGGGATTTGATAGTCAACTTCAAACTGATTTTCAAAGATATTTTCAGATTTTCAGATTTGCTCCATCATGTAGGAAGTTGGACAAACATTAAATTAACTTTTATTGAAGTTAGCATGTTTAATTGCATCATGATGCTGAGACATTATGTTTTGCTGCTAAATATTGCTTGTACTCAGCTTCTGATGTCTTCTCGTGTCGGTGTTCAACAATAGTTAGCCAGCATTGATGGATTCTAGTTGCCCTGATCCCACTTTTCGATGGTTGCAATGTCCTGGTGAAACCTTTCACCCATGTTTGTCACTGACTGCACCAAGATCAGCAGGGAAGATGTCCAAGTGCAAATGCAGCAAATTAATTTTCAATGATGTGATGCACTTTATGGTTCTGTATGCTTGAAATATGATAGGTGATCACAAAAATAGGTTATATTTTAAAAACGGTTTGTTATTAAGGTGATTTTCTTGATCAGCAGCCAAAATCCATAAACTACACTCAAAAGTGTTCAGGAAGCAAAATCTTTGTTGTCCAGTGTAATGTAAACATTCGTAATACCTGCAATGCTCAGTACACCATTTTCTGGGTGCATTTAAAAGGAGGAGATTTGGTGGTCTATTAAACAAACACTGCTGCACTAACCACAAGGAAGAAAGTTAATTCTTAAGGAACTCTCTCTCCATGGCAGGCACAAAACAGCAGGATAAAGATTTGTGGAGGTGAGGGGAAAATGGTTGTGAAGGTGGTAGGGACATGAAGCTATCACGGGTATCTGGACAACCCCCACCCCTCCTCTCACCCATTGCACTGGGCCAATCAAACCTGTTTCCCAAGAGAATCTGAAATTCTTCTATGACTGGATGACTCTCTGTCTTTCCCAGTTTTATGAAGTCACTTATGCTAACCTTGTTTCTCTTTGAACAGACTGGAACTGCTGAACAAATTCAATATTTTATTTTTATTTCAAATTTTCAGCATTTGCTGTTTTTTTTGTGATTTTCGTCATTCAATATATTTCTGAAATGTGATATTGTGGCCACTGGAATTGCAGTGGACATGACAAAATAACCACACAAGGCATTTCTAGAGGGAATTAAATGGCTTTACTCTTCATCACCCACACAAACTTTTAAAAGCCAAAATCATGCACTCCACATGTGCTGACATCATCACAAACTGATGTCACATGGCCAGTTTGATGCCTCCTGGGAGTTGTAGTTCTGCCATAGCACCAGTAGACAGCCACCACCCGCCCCCCCCCCCGCCCCCCCACCAAGAACCGGCAGAAAGGTTTGTCTGTCTTTTAGGTTGCCGACCTCTGCAACGGACTGTTGGCTGCTGAAGTGGGAAAGACATGTCCACATAAGCTGGTTTCAGCCTGTCAATAGTAAAAGACTGTGGTTTACCTCCAATGTCCAAAATACAGGTCGACCTAGTTTGTCTGAGTATCCTTTAAGATCCTTTGTAGGATGCCTATAAAGGTTAACTAAAAGTTTACCTTCAGACGAAGACATATTCGTAGTTTTTGAGGTCTTCAGCCACAAGAGTGTTCTCCATGTGACGATGGTGGTATAAGGCTCAATTTTGAAAGGGTTGGTTGTGCAGACTTATCTTTCCTTGCTGTGCTTTTTAGCCAGTCATAGGATGTCTGCCTCCGCTGCTAAAGCCCTTGGGGCTTCAAATGAACACTTGGATAACATGAGCCTAATATCATCTGCCATTCACTCTAAAAATAGTTGCTTGAATAAATATTGGGCCTTTTGGCTGCTGCCAGAACAACATTTCATCCATTAGTTCTAAAGAGGCGCTGTCTCCCAGCCCATCGAAATGTAGTAGTTTGGCTGCCCTTTCCCTATGGGAGATGCCATATACACTTAATAAAAGTGCTTTTAAAGCATTATACTTGCCGGTATGTGGTGGATCCCATAGGAAGTCGCCAACCCTCTTAGCGACGGCCTGGTCCAGGGCACTGACTAGATGGTAATAATGAGTGGTGTCCAATTCGACTTTGCAAAGGTGAAATTGTACTTCAGCCTTTTGGAACCACAGTTCAGGTTCAACTGTCCAGAAATGCAATAGCTTCACTGCAGTGGCTGCAGAGTCCATGTTTGTTCAAAAATACGTTTTTTAACTCGTCAGAGTCACCAATTTTGGCCACTAGAATTTCAGTGGACATGACAAAATAATCACACAAGGTGTTTCTAGAATGAATCATCTGCGCAACCTTTTAAAAGCCAGAATCACGCACTCGACACACACTGACGTCATCACGCACTGACATCACGTGGCCGGTTCGATGCCTCCTGCACAGCAAGGAAAGATAAGTCTGCACAACCAACCTCTCCAAAATTGACCCTTATACCACTATTGTCACATGGAGCTGTAGAGCTGCCATAGCGCCACTACAATATGTTTAAGGTCTTAGATTTACTATTTAAAAAAAACAAGTGCTTATTTGCAAGGATTTGTCATTCCATTTGAATTCATTTCAGTAAGCTGAATTAATTAGATTTTTTTGTAATGTAGCAGAGCCATCGACATTTTATTCTAGCAAAAATCATTAATTCACAAGCCACTGTGAATTAAGATTGTTTGCCAAATGACAACTGCAGTTGCAAACTTTGCGGCAAGACGTTTTTTTGAAACCCAGAAGGATTTGCTTAATTTAAAGCACAGTTTGAAGTCATACCTAAAATGTGTTACTTCTGATTAGTTTAGCATTGCCCATGAGTAGGAACATAGATAAAATCATAACTCCTGACTTTGTACAACATTTCTGATCAATGTTCTAATTCAGAAATAAAATCACAAGAATTAATTAGCCTGTGGACTTCACATTGAAATGAGAATGAGAGGGAATTTGAGTAATGGAGAGTGGCCAAATAAAAATAGAAAGTGTATGGTCTTTGAACTGGAATTTTTCTCATGTTCGCGCATTAAGAGCAGAATCAGCTTATCAAGCAGCCTGGGCACTTACAGAAATAGTTTGAGATGTTCAAGGGTCAGCTGACGAAGGATACATGAACAACTGTAACTGGCGGAAAATACCTTTGAGCTAAAAGAATGTAGTTCATTCACATCTTTGTAAATCATGAGAGAATCCCCAGCCAAAATGCAGCAGGTTTAAAGTAAAACAGAGAGAGAAAATAAGAGATTTTAAAAATGGGATACGTGGAGCCAGGTTGGGGCAGTGGAGGAGGACAATAGCAGGAACACACAGACCACTTGTGCTGGAATCTGTTAAGAAATAGGAGCTAGTGATGTCTATCTGGCCCATGGAGGTGTGCTCCATCAATCAATTGCTCATGGCTCTGGTCACAGACTCAGCACCACTTATCCATATCCATTAGTTCCCCATCACCTTTAATTTTCATCACGTTAAGTAAGGAAGATGATAATGGCAATCCTAAAGGGAAAAGTGAAGGATGGATGTAATCTGATGGTGGAGTTGGAAAAGACTAGAAGGAACTAGGAGAGGAGAGGGATGGGGATTGATGTACCATCAATAATTCACAAAAGGCTGAGTAGTGAAACAAAGACCAGAACCCTATCAAACAACCATCCACCTCCTTGACTGATCAGAGCAAAAGTAAAAGGGTGATATGCAAGGGACTATGGGTAGGATCAGTCTTGGGAGGCGTGTTCAATCAGTAGCAGCCAATCATGGTATAACAGTGGTTTACCACAGCAACGTGGGCATACTGGGGGTTAGCATGGAGGAGGCGAACTCTCTCAACCAATGGGTCAGTCTTAGATTGCCTGACGTGCTTGTGGAGCAGGACAGGTCCTGGTGAGGTAAGCCAGGTGAAGCGGACGTCTGACGGAAGGCAAACATCTGTTCATGAGGCGTGCTGTTGGTGGCTGTACATAAAAGGGATTGAACTGAGTGAAGTGCACCTGTGAGGACTTCTTGCCAATGGAAGACGTAGAGACCCGGTGACTTCAGTGCCAGCAGGATGGTCTTCCAGACCATGGCGTTTTCCCTTTCACTTGCCCATTATCTCTGCTTGTGACGACACCACTGGCCAACAAGTACTGCCGCAGCTCATCATTCATGAACGATGTAGCCCAGTCACTGTGGATAAAGCAGGGTACCCAAAAAGTGCGAAGATACTACACAGAGCCTTGGTAACAGTGACCGTGGTAATGGGATAGCAAAGGGGAAATGGGAATATTCATTGATAACAGTAAGGAAATAGACATTCAGGTTGGAGGAGGGGAGGGGACCCTTGAATTTGATACTGAGGTGCTCGAAGGGGTGCATTGCCTTGAGATATGTCTTTTCTGGTTGGTAGAACTGCGGTTTGCATTCGGCACAGACCTGACAGTTTCTAGTCATTGTCTAGATCTATTAGATGGAGTAAGGTAGATTTCAAAATTTGACAAAATGGAAAAACCTGGTAACTCCAGAATGACAGAGGTTATTGCGAATAGTTTGTAGTTTGTCCATTTGAAGACTAGCACAGGTTCCATTGGATAGGGCATCCGGGGGGGGCGGGGGGGGGGTCGTCACATTTTCCAGGTCTGTAGAGGATATCATAGTTGTAAGAAGACATTTCGATTCTCCACCTAAGGATTTTAACATTTTTGATTTTGCCCCTTTGTTTATTATTAAACATGAATGCGACCACTCACTGGTCTGTGAGAAGAGTGAACTGTTTCCCAGCGAGGTAGTGCCTCCAGTGGCGTACTGCTTCCCTGGGCTCCTTCAACGGACAAGGGGAAGCTCCATCCACGGACGCATGCGATCCGGGTCGGGGCCAATGATGCCGTTCTCAACAACACAGCAAAGGATGGCCAGTCATGCTATCTGGAAGACTATGTGTCCTTGTTATAAGTCAGGTTCATGCATTTCGCTACTCGAAGGAACGTTGAGATTAGCATCATGGTCCTGCAGATTATGGTCTGTAGATTGTAATGGTCCACCATGCGGTCCATTTTCCATTGGAAAACGAAGACCCCATTTGTGATGCCAAAAGAGACCTGGAGGAAGTGATAGAGATGGCCGTCCACCTCATATGCCATATACTGGCGGTCTGCTGGACAGATCAGGAGCTGGTGGTAGGCTGACTTCGGGATGATCGTGGAAAATACCTGATACTGTGCAAACTGGTTTACCATATCGGCTATGCGGGGAATGGGTATGCATCAAGCTGCGTATACCGGTTGATAGACTGGTTGTAGTCAATGTCCATCCTATTTTTTTCCCTGTTCTTGACAATGACTCAGCTTTCGCCCGATAACCGCTGGGTATAACCGTTCCGACTTGATAAACAACCTGTCAGCAGCACAGAACTGTCTACTCCTGGTGGCTAATGGCTTGCAATTGGGAATGAGGTTGGTGAATAGGTGGGGGGGGGGGGTTGACCTTGAGGCCAAACAACACCTGTGAGGGTTGTCCAACAATTGTTCACCACAGAGGTGGTGGTGTGAGGGTGGTGGGGGGGGGGGGGGGGGTGGGAGGGTGTTGGGAAGACCTGTCAACCTTCTGCAGTTAGCACTGAAGTCCAACTCCAGTAACAAGGGGTCACAGAGCTGAGGCATAACAAGCAGTCTGAAATGTTCGTACCCTACACCTCCAACAGTCAGGGTCACTACGCAGGTCCCATGGATGGCTGCGGAGTATGATTCGGATGCAAGAGATATCCTGTGTTTGGGAGACCGTACTTTAAGGAACAGACTTTTAGTGGCATCAGGGTGAATAAAACTTTCTGTGCTCCCTCTATCGAATAAGCATTTGATAACGTGCCTATTTATCTGGACGTCCATCATAGACCTGGCGAGTTTATGCAATGTCTCCTGATTCTGTGTGATGGATGACAGAATAGATTCGGTGTCCGACACTGGGTGTTCCTGCTCCCAAAATGGCCACCCTCGGCCCCAAGATGGCCAGCCTCGATCCCCTGAGGTGTCATATGCCTGGGAAGATGGCATTTTGCACACAGTCTAAAATGGAGTCTCCCATGATTGGCACATGGCATTGCTGGAGTTCAGGGAAGATAGCGCCAGTTACAATGCCCGGGGTAGAAAATGGCGCATATGGCACTACTAGATCTCGCAGGTGGTTTAGATTGGCAAATTTTGGCCTAATTCCCCTTTTTCCGGCACTGGGAGCATACCATATCCTTGGCAGGGCAGCGTTTCCTCAGGTGTGAGCCCTACTTACAAAAGTAACAACTGGAGAGATCATCCATGATGGTGGCCAAGGTCAATAGATTAGTGTATGGGACCAGGCACTCACGGGATGGGATGATGCCCCATCCCAGGATAGCAGCAACCAAGTGGCTGAGTAGTCATTGGAGTTCTGGAGGGCCACCTCCAGGGTCTCTGTAAGCTTGACCACCTTCGTCGAATAGAGTACCTTTTGCTCCAGTAATCACTGGCGTATGTACCCGGAGTGGAGGCTGGCAACATAGGTGTCTCTTCTGAGGTCCTCTGCACACTGGGCAGCAGACATGGGCTTACAGTCGTAGACTCTGTACAGGATCCGGAGAGCCTGCAGGAACTCAGTGCTAGACTCACCAGGGTATTGTTTTCTGGTGGCTGAGCAAAGAAACAATAAGGCTTTTAATAGCTAAAGGCTGAAACACTATCAAACAACCATCTACCTCCTTGACTGATCAGAGCAAAAGTAAGGGGCTATGGGTAGGATTCATCTCAGTAGCAACCCTTCATAGTATAACAGTGGATTACCACAGGGATGAAAATGGACAATAGTGTTCATGAGAAAAGGGATAAAAATATGAGGAAGGAGGGTGAGATAGGACATGAAGTATGGGTTACCTGAAAGGATTACCTAAACTCTTCCTCAGCATTATCTAAACCTGGCAAGCTAAGCACTGAATGCATCAAAACAAATGATCTTCTGTGAAATGTGGACCCATTTTCATATCTAAACAGGTTGTAATTTTTTTGATCAGTGGGCAAAAGTTTGTGTTAATCACAAACCATGCTTTCAAATAGATCGCTCCAGACTATTGGCAATTAAAACTATCTACAATGAAACCTCATCAGTCGAACACCAGAGGCTGACCAGTTCAGTGGTTTAATAATAGATGCAAATAGATTTTTCATTTTATGTGTTTAAATACAGCATTTTGATCCATTGTAACTATAATAACTAAAATTCTGAAATATGCAAATATCTTGTGAGACTTTACAAGGCATATGTAGGGTTGATATCTTCCCTGACTAAAAAATTAAAATAAAGGGTAGCTGTGTATTACAAACATGAAAAGAACATTTTCACCAAGAATTCTTTAACCAAGACGGTCCAAAAAGATTCATTTCAAACATAGAACAGTGCAGCACAATACTGGCCCTACAACTCAAAATGTTGTGCCGACCTAACTCCACAATCTAACCCTTTCGTCCCTCACAGCAGTGCTTTCTAGGCACTCACCCCTCTGTAAATACCTATCTCTGACATCTCCCCTAAACTTTCCTCCACTCACCTTAAACTGAATGTCCTCTGATATTGGTCATTGCTGCCCCTGGAAACAGGTGCTTGTTGTTTACTCTATCTATGTCTCTCAAAATCTTATGCACATTTACTAAATCTATTTTCATCCTCCGTCACTCCAAAAAAGTCACTCCCTAGCTTACTTAACTTTTCTTCATAAGGCACGTTCTCCAATCCATGCGAAATCCGGGTAAATCTCCTCTGCATCCTTTCAAAAGCCTCTGCATCTTTCTACAATTTGGCATCCAGAAATGAATACAGTTCTCAAGTGTGGTCTAACGAGAGTGCAATGAAGCTGCAACATAACCTTGAACTCATTCCCCCAAAAATGAAGGCCAGCATACCATATCCTCTTGACCATCTTACCATCTTGCACAATGATCTTGATGGTCTATGGACTTAGACCCCATGATCTCTCATTTCTTCCATACTACTCAGAATCCTACCACTAACCTTGTACTCCACCTTCAGGCAGGATCTCACAAAATGTAACGCCACCTTTCATTTCTCAGACCATGTTACTGTTGTGGCTGAACAAAATGTTTGTTGCAAATCCTGCTGTGCACTGTAATTCCTTAAATAGATTACAATCTTCTTCAGCTGTCCTGTCCCTTTACACCTTCATTTTTTTCTTTTGTTTAAATCAGAGGTGGACAACCTTTTGCCATGCATGGGCCAGATGGTGTGTCAGTGGTTGAACAGAAGGCTGCACTGATGTTACCATAAATTAAATAAATACTGTAAATTAAGTTTTCTATTGTCTCTGCTTGAAGTATGTAATATGTAATGTATGAACATAACTGATGATAATTTATCAAAAATTAATCCACAGAAAAAGTTCAAGCAATGAAATCAACCGTATTCCTTCCAAAAGACTATGATGATGCGTTTCTGGTATTCCAGTGAAAACTTGAATCGATGAGATCCTCCCACTCACATACCACCACTGAGGTTTGCACATGACTCAGCAAGCTGTGTTACTCCATTCATGGCAAACTGTCCCTTTATTTCTCCAAGTTTTTTTTCTGATACTTTGCAAGAATTAAAACTACATTTAGCTGCATTTTTGGGAAAGAAAATGAAAACAACCATTTTATCCTCAAACACCACCTGCTGAATTTCATCAGTTGTTTCTTTCCAACTGTTGACTTTCCCACAACTACTACTTGTCACTCATCCTCGAGGTCTATCTCTTGGTGAAATTCCTTGGAGACGACTTCATGCCCTGACTTTGTATTTTTTAAGAAGGACCTCACACTATGTTTGTGTGCATTTAACTTTAATAAAGCCGATTAGTTGGGGGTTTGAGCTGTCAACATTTGATGTCAAGAAGTTTCCCCAGCCTTTAATTTTGCTCTGGTAAAGACAATTTTAAGGATGAGTTGGTGTTTAGCGTGTTTATCTTTCCTCCGCACCAACTTCCCCATACTAAGGTGAGCTCACAGCCATACAGCGATTGGCCAGGCCCTCCCTTCTTCATCCAGATTTGCAATCACCCCTTCACCCCTACTGCTCTGGCAGGAGCAACAGTGACAACATCCACCTACTGGGATATTCAGGTGCAACATGCTCTGCTTGTTCCTCTTCATCACCTTTTTCTTCTTGCTAGTGTTCACGACTGTACTTCTCATGAGATTTCCCAGTGGCTAGAGTGACAAATGATGGCTCCTTGCCCTGGACCTGCGCTCATGTTTACAGATGCACCTGTCCCTCTTGGATCGAGAGCACTGGCCATGAAGGGAAGAAACTCCTGAGTTGCCTCCCCTCTGCAAGTCCCATAGTGCTTGCTAAAACCAGTGCGGGCTTCACCGACCATTCACGTAGAGCCATTTAATTCCCCCACAAAAGTGTCATGTGTCCCCTGCTCTGGTCCGCGCTGACTGGACAACTCCACACCACTGAAATGTTTATTAATAAATCTTTGCCCACTCCTGGTTTAAATCTAAAACTCTGGTTTCAGGTTGAATGACAACATTTCAATTGCATATAAATTGTGTATAGAGTCTATCATATTATGGTTACTCTTTTTTGAGGGGTTACATTACAACATTATTATCCCAGAATCAAAAATATCTTGTCCATCATTTGGTTCCTCAATAGACTGGGGAAAATCAAATAAAATATTTTATGATCTCTGCACCCAGTTACTCTAATTTCCTTGACTACACCTTGCATTACAGTATAACTGCAATAACTTCCAAGGTTTATAAAATGCAATAAAAACAAATCTACTTCATGTGTTAAAGACAAAGAATAAAATGTTTTTAATGGGTTTAGTAGAGAACAGTGACCATCTTGGATGGTAAACCAGACATGAGGAACATCTATTTCTTATGTTGTTATAAGCATTGCTTGAACTGTATGTAGTTTTAATGAAAGTGAAGATTTATCTAAGTGAGAACTTAACATTTCAAACCTAATTTTAGTGATTTGTTCTCTTTTTGTGCAGGGGAAACATCATGGCTGAAAGATGAGTGTGAAGAAATCAAAGCTCCTGTATGTCCTGCAGGGTAAGGGTAACTATAATTGGTTGCAAACATCAGCTCGTGGCTCATGTTTTAAGCAAAGCAGGAAAAGGACAGATTATGTCTAAAGAAATTAACATGGATTTACTGGAAGAGTACATTTTTAAAGTGTATAGATTTATTTTGCTCGCTGTCATCAATTAGTTTAGTAAAAGGCTGATTCCACGTATGTACAAACCTTCTGTTGAAGATTCTATCAGCTTATTACACATTTCAACAAACCAGATGTTACCAAATAACACAATGGCTCTTCTTGACTACTTGCTGGAATTGGAGGTAGTGGGGGTGAGGTGGATTGTGGTGTGATGTGATTTGTGGGCAAGGTGAGAGAGGGAACATCTTTGGTCACTTGGCTGTTGCTTCTGTCAGTTGTCGTTCGGTTAGTGGAAGAAACCCTTCTCACTAAGTCAGAAGGCACAGTGTTTAAGTTCTGATTCAGAGGCCAAAACTTAGCATCTACTTAGAGATCTCATTGTGATTATGAGGCTGGGCCACACTTTCTTTTAGATGAAATATCAAACTTGAGGTCCTGTGTGATCTTTCAGGTGAAAGTTTCTTTTGATTCTTAATTTGTCAGATTATTACACATTTTGATATAATTGTCCCTTTGACCAGATAGCCTATCCTATCTGCCAAGCATTTAATACCTACTGAACTTCCTGCTGAATTTCTGCTAATTCCTTGAAGAAAGGCTCAGGCCCAAAACTTCAGCAATATATCTTTGTCTCCTATGGATGCTGAAAGACCGGCTGAGTTCCTCCAGAATTTCAGTGTGTTTTTACTACAATCGCAGCGTGTGCAGACTTTAGTGTTTCACTCAGTTCATTTGATCCACTGCAAAATCTCTTCAAGGGATGCCTACCGTGAATAAGTTCTCCTCCTCTTCAAAGGGAGTTCTGTGAGAGTCTCTCATTGCTCCCCATCTGCACTCCCTGCTGCTCTCAAGCTTTACAACCATGTTCCCTCCACAGCCATGTGTCTTTCCTGGCTATTTGCCTCCACTGCCATCTGGTACCATGTGGTACCATGAGACCTGGAACCAGAGCTGTCTCCTAGTTAGGCCCCAGCAGGATCTTGGGTATCTGCACTGTATTGACTCTTGCTCTCTTTGCTCTCGGGTACCAGTGACCCTCACACTATCACAGCTCCATACCTCACTCGCCATGACCTGTCATGGACTTCTTATACATGTCATCCTCTGCCAGATCTATGTGTTCAACTACCGTTTCTAGGCACACCTGGCATCCATCAAGTATTGGAAGCTCATGCCCCTGGAGACTGCTGCTTCAGGGACCTCCCATTTTGGGTCCACACTCTGGCCCTGGTAGTTTACAGGACCGTGCACCTGACGAGGATCTCTATCTTGGCCTTGGTGACCTACAGGACTGAACCTCCGACATGAACTTTCACCCTGAACCCGGCAGCCCACAGAACTGGGCTTCTGAAGTAGATCCCTGTCTTGGCTTCGGTGACCTACAGGATCGAGCCTCTGACATAAACTTTCACCCTTTGGTGGCCTACAGAACCAAGTTTTGAACATGGTTTTCCACCTTGGCCCCTGCGACCTAAAGGACCAAACCTCCGTCGCAAACTCCCACTCTGGCTTCGGAACCGCACAGGCCTCTCTCTCTTCACCCTCTGACTTTCCCAACTCTCCCCCCCCCCCAACCCTTCCTATCCTCCACCTTCTCATCCATCCCATCCTCCTCCACTCCTCCACACCCTCCTCTCCATTGAACCTCCCCTTAATCCCTTCTTGTTCTTCACCATTCCTTCTGACCTTCCCCTCTCAGAGACTGAATGCTCTGTCCTTAGTAGAGGCCTCACCTTCGATCCCCTTCATTCACTACTTAACAAGATCCACATGCAACATAATGCTGGCTCTTCCGTTGGTGCCGTCTCCACAACCACAATTCTCCACCCCCTTTATACTTCACTTCTCCCATTTTAAACCTTCTTCCTCTTCCTGGACACCTCGTTCCAATCTTCTACCCGCTCTGGACCTTTTTATTTCCAACTGCTGACATGACATCAACTGTATTGACTTAACTACTCCCCTCACTCATTCCAATCTGACCCCATCAGACCGCTTGGCCTCCCACTCTATCTACACCAATCTGAACCTCATCATCAAACCTGCAGACAAGGTGGTCTAGTACACTGACCTTTATCTGGCCTTAGCCAGCTGACAACTCTCAAACACCTTCTCTTTCTTACCCCTCCTACAGGACCCCACCAAAACTCATCAAACCACTGTATCACTCACCATCTCTGAACTCATCACTTCTAGACACCTCCCTGGCACAACCTCTAACCTTATTGTTTCCCAACCTAAAACCACTAATTTCGACCTCCTACACAAGATCCACAAACCCAATTATCCCGGCAGACCCATTGTGTCAACATGCTCCTGCCACACTGAATTGGTCTCTGATTACCTCAACTCTGTTCTGTCCTACCTCTTCCAGTCCCTTCCCACCTATCTCTCGAACACTTAACACATCCTCCATCACTTCAACAACTTCCAGTTTCCTGAACTCTATTGCCTCATGTTACCATGGATATCTAACCCTAACCCTAACCCTAACCCTGGTCTCCCCCCCCCCCCCCTCACCTGCCTGACTTGTGCTGCCGGTCCTTCCCCCCCCCACCCCCCACCTTGCCTGCCCGACTCACGCTGCTGGTCTCTCCCCACTTGCCAAATTTTGGAGCTTTCCAGATTTTAGATGTCCGGTTAAAGGATTGTGTACCTGTATTAATAAACAGGGAGTGAATCTCCAGTTCGATCTCCCCAACTGCTCCTGTAAGGGGTTTATCCTCATCACTATCCATTTTAAATTAGGTACTGATCACATTGGGGTCACCACATGTAACAACCTGATTTACCACAGCTTACAAACTAATAAAGAATACACTCACTCGTTTCTTCCAGCACACCATGAATTCGTTTTTCTTTTATTATTATTCTTCACTGGACACAACACTGCATTCTTCAACTGCCCAAGCACCACCCAGCTAAACTCCTCTGACCTTCTCACTGCCACATGGGTGATCATGAAGCTCTCACACTCCTCATCCTGCATCTGAGATTCATCACTCAATATACTGACGCTTAACACACCCAGGCATGTGAGATATTACTCCCGCGTGTTGCATTGCTTATGTCATCAGTGGCAGCCAGCACTGCTCTTGACAAGACCATAACAGACATAATCATTTCTCACCTTATCATATCCATTTAACACTTTTTGTTGGTCTGAACTCCTCATTTTGCTTCTTCCTTGAAGCAAAGAGATTTGGAAATACATATACATTGTCCCCTGAAGGTGGCATCGCATGTAGACAGGGTTGTAAAGAAAGCTTTCGGCATCTTAGCCTTTATAAATCAAAATATTGAGTACAGAAGTTGGAATGTTTTGCTGAAGTTATTCAAGTCATTGGTGAGATCACACTTAGAATATTGTGTGCTGTTCTGGTCGACCAGCAGCAGAAAAGATATCAATAAGATTGAAAGAGTGCAAAGAAGATTTACGAGGATGTTGACAGGTCTTCACGAGTTTTCACGAGTTGAGTTATTGGGAAAGATTAAATCGGTTAGGATTATACTCCTTGGAATGAAGAAGAATGAAGGGAAACTTGAAAGAGGTTTATAAGATTTTGAGGGGGGATAGACAGAGTAGATGTGTGTAGGATGTTTCCACAGATTAGGGGAGATACAAGAGGTCATAGCTTTAGGCTGAAAGGAGAGAGGTATAAGGGTAACATTAGGGGAAAGTTTTTTTTACTCAGTGGTGAGAGTGTGGAATGAGCTGCCATCTGATGTAGTGAATGCAGATTCAATCTGAGTTTTTAAAATAAATTGGATAAATACATGAATAGGAGAGGTCTGGAAGGTTGTGGAATGTGAGCAGGTCATTGGGACTAGCTAGTTTTATTGGTTGGCACAACGAAGATCAAATGGGCTGTTTTTCTCTGCTGTAATGTTCTATAGTTCTATGGCTCAGGCTAGAAATATCGGCAATATATCTTTGTCTCCTGTGGATGCTGTAAAGACCAGCTGAGTTCCTCCAGCATTTTGGTGTGCTTTTACATTTAATTCCTACTGCCTTGTACACGTATCACAGTTCTCCCTATTTGTTTCTCGCTCCCGTTCCCACCTTCATAAATTTTTCAAAGTCTGATGAAAGCTTACTGACTTTAATGCTGGAAACTGCATATCAGGCAGTTTCAAAGAGAATCAGAGTTAATGTTTCAGATCAGAGTACCTTCATCCAAAAATTGAAAAATAAGGATGCAACAAAAGGATTTGCATGAAAATAAGTTGATAGTGTTATGTTTAAAATGCTCATATCTGTGATACAATATATGTTGATGCAAATTCACTGATAATAATAATTAAAATAACATATTATGATTGGATTTCAGATTTTCCCATCCACCTTTAATATTAGTTTCATTAGATGGATTCCGAGCCGAGTATCTAAAGACCTGGGACATCATCCTCCCAGTTATTGAGAAACTCAGTAAGTAACTGAAAATAGAAAGAAGTTGAAGCAGTCATCCAAACATCATGTGTTTTTACACCCAAAATCAGACAGCTTAAAAGTACAATAATAGCATTCAAAGAGTTACACAGCATTACAAAACTCCCCCAACTCCCATTTTTAAGAAATGCAATAATCAAAAGGATTAATCTCTTTATCAACAAAGAAAGGTGTTTTGTTCTCAATGTTATATGGAAAGTTTTCAATCCATTTAATCTTCCGTACATTATGTTATTTTTAAACTCTCAAAATATATTCAAATGTAAATTGCCATAGCCCTATAATCATACTTGAAATGCAGATTAAATTTAGCAAATGAATATTATCTTTAGAATACAGATTAAGATCTGAACCATTTCACAATTGTAAAATTGAAATGGTACATTTTTGAGAAGATATTTCAAGTAGTTTGGGACTATGACATTGCAACAATTAATGTCCCCAACAGCAGGTGACCCAAAGTTTATTTCATCAATTTTTTAAATCAAGGTTCCTATCTACTCTTTCCACAAACTCAGGCAAAACAGAGACTTAGATAATTCTCTCCCTCCTTTTTGACTTCTAAAATTGAAACCCCCCCCCCCCCCCCCCCACGTCTTTTAACCAACACATTCCCATGTTCAATCCTGATCTCGTTACCTGGAGGTATTTTTGTCTCCTTTACAATGAAGTGCCAAATACGTGGTGATGCTTTTATTTATATCCAAAACAAAATAAATGGTTTTCTCTGTTAATTCTAGTTAACAAAAGACAAAGGGAGGAGTGGGATTTTTCCACCAAGGCAAGAGTAGGAGTTTTGGCTGGCTGATGAAGTCTGGATTGGAGGTTCTGCTTTGCTTCTGTCGCAGACAGAGGGCTTCTTCACATTCTCACCAGGGCTAAGTTCTCTATATTTTGGTGCATTACCAATATTTTCCATTCGATTTCACAACTATTTCTGGTTTGTGAGGAAAATTAGTTCCACATTACTTCCATTGGTGCACTGAATCACTTATTTCAGTGAATAACATGATCTTTGATTTCATGGAGCCCCTCTTTGTTTTACTCCTGATTACAAATGGGTTGCAGTTAAATGATAACTGGGGTTACCTGACAATGGCAATGTACTGTATATACCCAGAGTTATAGTTTATGGTCTCTATATTCGAACTATATTGGCAAAGTATCCTTGTCACTCAAACTACACCAAGATTAATTGATGGAATTGCAAAATCAATGATGTGAAGTTTTATATGAAAGTTTAAAAATATAACTAAATGTGATGTAATTATTCCAGGATCCTGTGGAACACACTCCAAGTATCTTAGAGCTATGTACCCCACTAAAACTTTTCCCAATCACTACACAATTGTCACGGTAAGTTTTTCATTTGAATCATAATGATCTGTCAAATTTCTGTTCCTTATGACTTCAAGAAATGAAAACACAAAACCTGCAATGTGAACACAATAAGCTAGTCATTTAATGGACATTGAACTCATTCATCTTAATGACTGAGATTGATGCTGTAAATATTTTTCTTGAAATTACCTCTTCATTATATTAATTGAGGCTTTCCAACACTCTGGACTTTATATCAAGCTTGTGTTGGGTTTAGATGATTAAAATCATTGGTACAATATAGTGCCAGAGCATTGAAATGACTGGGCCATGCCATGCTATTTTGGAGTGAAACACGATCTTCAACCTCATCTTCCACCCTCGAGTTCTGGCTCTCTTCCCTTTTCCCTCTGTCTCATTTCACAGAGCCAAAATCAATTGTCACCTTTCTTCATCTCCAATGAACACCTTTTGACTATTGGACTGGACTACACCCCCTCCTTCCCCCTTAATATCTAGTCTTTAATTCAGATGCCTACTTGGTTTTTGCTTGTACCTTGAAGAAGGGCTCAGGCCCCAAATATCAGCAATATATCTTTACCTCCTATGGACTCTGCAAGACTGGCTGAGTTCTTTCAGCATTTCTCTGTGTACTTACCACAATGTCCTAGAAAAATATCCATCTTCCCAAGAGCAGGAAATGCCTGACTATGCTCTTTAACTTTTACACTTTTGGGTTATTTTGCATCCATATTATTTGGAGTAACACAAATAGCAAACTTCTTTGAAATATTGAAAATCAAATGAAATTACAGATGTGGCATCCTTGGGATAACTTTAAAAAAATCTGGAAGTGCTCAATAGGCCAAGTCACATCTGATGAGACAGAAACAGAGATCTAATGAAAGATTGTCATCCTGAAAAATAGACTCTTTTTTTTCTCTCCCCATAGAATTAGCTGATCAGCTGAGTATTTTCAACCTTCCAGATCAATTAATCATGTGGGAGATCTTATTAAAGGCCTTTCTTTAAAAAAAAACATGTGAACCCACCACTTTTCACAACCCTGTCAAAAAAACTCAAAATGTAATCTTTGGAGCAAATTATTGCCTCCAGATTTCATCCAAATCCACTTTTAATCATATATCTGGTTGAATTTACAAAGGAATACACTCTTATTCCTCTCTCTCCCCAACCTTACCATTTTTTCATCATAATTAGGAACCTGAGGATTATTTTAAAAAATGCAAGAAAAACCTCAAGGAAGAAATCAGGAAGGCTAAAAGAAGACAAGAGGTTGCTTTTGCAGAAAATATGAAGGGAAATCCTTGGAGTTTCCCCAAGCATATGAAGACAAAATTTGTCTCCTTGAAGATCAGAGTAGTCATCTTTGTATCGAACCAAAAGAGACGGGGGAGCTTTTTATTTCCGTCGGTATTCACTCAGGAAACAGGCACAGAGTCATGGGAAGTGAGGAAAACAAGCAGTGAGGTCATGGAACCCATGCAGATTAAAGAAGAGGAAGAGCTTGCTGTCTTAATTCAAATAGGGGTGGATAAATCCCCAGGCTTGACAAGATATTCCCTCAGACCTTGAGAGAGGCTAGTGTAGAAATTGTAGGGGCTCTGGCAGAATGATTTCAAAAGTCCTTATCCACAAGTAATTGGAGGGTAATTGGAGGGTAGCTCACGTTGTTCCATTGTTTTAAAAAAAGGTTCCAAAGGTAACCATGGAAAATATAGACTAGTGAGCCTGATGTCAGTCATAGGTAAAGTATTGGAAGGCGTTCTAAAGGTCAGATATACAATTATGTGGATAGATGAGGACTGATTAGGAATAGTCAACATGGCTTTGTGCATGGTAGGTCATATTTAACCAATCTTACAGTGTTTTTCGAGAAGGTTACCAGGAAAGTTGATGAATGAAAGGCTGTGGTGTTGTCTACATGGACTTTTGTAAGGCCTTTGTTAAAGTCCCACATGGGAGGTTAGTCAGGAAGGTTCAGACATTAGGTATTCATGGTGAAGTAGTGAACTGGATTCGACAATGTCTGGATGGGAGAAGCCAGGGAATAATGGGGGATGATTGCTTCTCAGATTAGAGGCCTGTGACTAGTGGTGTACCTCAGGGATCGGTGCTGGGACCATTGTTGTATGTCATCTAATAATGTGGTAAATTGGATCACCAGCTTTACAGATGACACTAAGATTGGAGGCCTTGTTGACAGTGAAGAAGATTTTCAAAGCTTGCAGAAAAATGGGAAAATTTGGCTGAAAATGGCAGATGGAATCTAATGCAGATAAATGTGAGGTGTTGTATTTTGGAAGGACAAACCAAGAAAGGACATACATGGTAAATGGTAGGGCATTGAGGAGTGCAGCAGAACAGAGGGATCTGGGAATAGAGATACATAATTCCCTGAAAGTGGCATCACAGATGGATAGGGTTGTAAAGAGAGCTTTTGACTTATTAGCCTTCATAAATCAAAGTATTGAGTTGAGATATTATGGCGAAGTTGTATAAGACATTGATGAGGCCAAATTTGGAGTATTCCTAACTATAGGAAATATATCAGTAAGCTAGAAAGAGTGCAGAGAAGATTTACTAGGATGTTTCCTGGCCTTCAGGAACTAAGTTACAGGGAAAGATTAAGCAGGTTAGGACTTTATTCTCTGGAACGTAGAAGAATGGGTGGAGATTTAATAGAGATATTTAAAATTATGAGGTGATAGAGTAAATATAGATGGGCTTTTTCCACTGAGGGTAGGTGAGATACAAACCAGAGGACATGGGTTAAGCATGAAAGGGGTAAAATTTAGGGGGAACATGAGGGGGAACTTCTTCACACAGAGAGTGGTGAGAGTATGGAATGAACTGCCAGCTGAAGTGGTGAATGCGGGCTCAATTTTAACAGTGAAGAAAAATTTGAACAGATACCTGGTTGGGAAAGGTATGGAGGCCACTGGACTGGGTACAAGTCAGTGAGACAAGGCAAAAGCATGGTTCGGCTCAGACTAGAAGGGCCGAAGGGGCCTGTTTCTGTGCTGTGGTGTTCTATGGTTCTATAATTACTCTTTGCTGAAAGAATGATGAATTCAAATAATCTTAAATCACTGTACTTTCATTTCAAGCAATGTACCTTTTTTAGGGACTGTATGCAGAAACACATGGCATAGTTGACAACAACATGTATGATATCATGTTAAACAAGTTCTTCTCTCTGTCCGGTGATGAAAAGAACAATCCACTTTGGTGGGGAGGTCAGCCAGTAAGTATAATACTAATATTTCTGCATTATATAATTAGAACAGTATATTTCTGGTAACCTTCTGAAAATACATTTGTGGAATAATATCAAATTGGATTCCAAACTACACTTCAAAGAATACAGAAAATGTACAAGGCTGATAATGGACCTTTTATCTCTGAGGTTTCAGCAAGAAATGATTCAAACTAGTGGGATTTAAAAAAAAGATCATATTGTGGGAAAGATATTTGAGTTGTCTTAAAGTTCATAACTGCCCAGAACCTCAGGTTATGCTGCATCAAACTTGAAGTGCTTGGTCTGATATTGACCTGTAATTTTCAGAACAATGCTTTCACCGGAGATATTTACAAGATGGTGTCATTTGTCTGGAAAGTTTACCTCTGGATGCCTAAGATGGTGTTAACTGAACACACTACTAAAAAGTTGCAGCTGCTGGAATCCTTGGGGTCTTGTTCACATGATAATATTTGGAAGCTGTGTAAAGACAAGAGTAGCAAAAAATCACCACTATTGCGTCGCTAACTATTGTAATAAAGGCTTATTCAGGTGGCAACTTTTTCTGTCACACTGAGTGAGTGGCAATAACTTGAGAATCTTCCATTAGCATCCAATGACTTGGCATATTTGTGAATTGTCTCATATAGGTATTAATAGTATCTTCATTCTAATTTCAAGGAAACAGCACTACACTGATGTGAGAACTGTTCCAAACAGACAGTGTAGCTTTTTATATAATGTTCTATCATAATGCCTGATGGTTAGCCAGGCTGAGGCAAGCTTAACCTGTGAAGGGGGAGTAAGCTGTCAGCTCGCCTGACTTAATATCCATCTGGATTTAATTCAGTGTGGGCTCTGAGGGAAAGTATGTTGAGTGGTACTGCACACAAGTAGCATATGTGGAGCCACTTCAATTATCTATAATCAATGAAGGACTGGGTAATTATTTTTATTTGGTAACATTATACAGATAAAACTTAAATTACAATTAACTAAATATCAGATTGAATTTGTTAAAATTGCATTAGCAGTGGCCAGAAAATGTATTGCAGTTACTTGGAAATCTGTGTTTGGAATGATCGAATGGGAAATGCACAGTTGTGTTCCCCTCGAGAAAATTACATATAATTTAAGTAAAAAAATGTGAAATATTTTTACAAATTTGGTGCCTGGATCTACAAAAAAAGATTACATTTTTTTAGATTTTTAAATGTTCTTCTTAGCCTGTAAAACCTGCGTGCAACCCCATTAACAATGAGATAGATAGGAATTTTAGACTAGATAGATTTTAACACTTTCACAGTCCATTCTCATACTTATTTTTATTCCTTTCTTTTCTTCTATTCTAACACTTCACTATACTTCCTTTTTATCTTTTCTTGGGACTATGGGGGCGAAGGGGGTGCTGGGGTATTATCATCATGTATTTGATACTCAATATGTTATTACATCTTTATTTTGAAATATATTTGAATGCGTGTATGGTTAAAATTTTTAAATAAAATATTTTAAAAAAAAATAGGGTCTGGGTACTGAACTCTTTCTTCACTTGCTTGAGGTAATGCTTCCATCCATGCCCCATCAACCTTTGAAAATGCATAAATATCAACAAGTAGGAATTACAATGTATAGAGACAATTTTTTGGCTGCCTTCTGATTATTTTAAAGGCTTTTGTGGTTTTTGTTAACTCATTGTCCCTCTCTTGCTTGCACACTCAATCTTCTGCTCCCATCACAAGTATGCTTTTGGATCCACCTCTGTCTGTAAGGAGTATGTTCGTTCTCCCTGTGACTACATGGGTTTCCTCTGGGTGCTCATGTTGAAATAGAGTCAGTTTCATGTTCATTCAGAAGTGCCTGAAGTTGTAGCAGAGGAACTGTACCGTATGCCACAAGGTGCAGAGGACAATACACCTATGAACCTTTGCAGCCATAATAGTTTTCACATAATATGTACTCATTTTGATTTTGTTTTTTTCTCATAGATATGGCTAACAGCCATGTATCAGGGTCTGAAAGCAGGTACCTTCTTTTGGCCTGGATCTGATGTTAAGATTAATGGAACATACCCAAACAAGTTTGTAAAATACAATTCGTAAGTATTGCAACATATGTAAATAATATGGAGAGAAATGTGAAGAAATTTCCTGGGAATTTTTACAATGAACATGAATGTGTCATGCCATGCTGAAATAATATTTGCTGTTCAGCAAAATAATTGACAAGCTTTTTGGTGTTTAAAAGTAAAACTTGCTTTTGCAATCAGAACATTTCAATTATTATAGAAAGTCAGAGAAGCACAGTGTGTACAGAGGAATCTTGGCCTGAAGATAATTGAGTGAGAAGCAATCTGTGTCATGTCGTAGGGATGGGATGGGGGAAGGGGGGGGGGTGCCGTGGTGGCGAATATGTTCTGCATGATACATAATGTTTACAAATATATGGATTTATTTATCTTAAGTTTTCATTTAACTTATGAAAGAGAATTCTGCTAAGGATTTAATTTAATCCTAATTTTGCAATCAATGTTTAATGTTTTATTTTTATTATTCCTGACTGGATGAAACTAGAAACTCAGAATGTGTGATTAAGTGCATTTACTGAATATGATAAAAGCAAGATCCAGTGATTCGTTAATCTGCATGAATTGGGGTCTGTAGGTGCGGAAATCCAGAATCGAATTATACAGTGATGTATTGAGGCCCAGGTTTTGGAGTTTGCTGATCAGTTTTGAAGGAATAATGGTGCTGAATGCCAAACTGTAGATGATAAAGAGCATCCATGCATGCTTCTCCTCTTTGTTGTCCAGGTATTCCTGGGCTTTGTGTAGATCTATTGAGATGGCATCTGCCGTAAACCGGTAGGAAAATTGCTATGGGTCCATGTCGCTGCTCAGACTGGAGCTGATAGGCTTCAACAGCAGCCTCTCAAAAATCTTCATCACTGTAGATGTGGGTGCCACTGGTCGGTAGTTATTTAAGCAGGTTGCCACACTCTTCTTGGGCACTGGTAAAATTGAGGTCTGTTTTAAACAGGTGGGTACCACACCCTGTTGGAGTGAGATGTTGAAGATATTCATGAATACATTGGTCAGTTGTTCATCACAGGTTTTCAGTACTTGGCTGAGTACTCCCTCCCCTGAAGGCAACCTGAACTTCATCATTGGTTACTGACAGTAGAGGATCATTAGGGGACTTGGGGTGCACTGGGGTTATTTTTTTGTTCTGGTAGTCAAATTGGGCATAGAAGGCATTGAGCTCATCTGGGAGTGAAGCTTTGCTGTCTCCTGCAGCATTGGATTTGTTTTTATAGCAGGTTGTATCATTTAGCCCTGCCCCGACTGTCGGGTATTATTTGTTGGCTCCACTTTCATTGGGAATCTCCACTTTGCTCAGGAGTTGCCTTTTTGTAGGTTATATCTGCTCCTTGTGTAGTGTTCTGGATCTCTGGACTTAAATGCCTGTGATCTGGCTTTCAGCAGGTTCTGGATTTCATTGTTCAACCAGGGCTTCAGGTGGGGGAAAACCCTGAATGATTTGCTGGGGACACACTCATCCACAGCTGTTTTGATAATGTGTGTAATCATTCAGATTCTTCGTTGAGTTCCTGAATACATCTAATCCACTGGCTCAAGGCTGTCCTGTAACTATTCCTCAGCCTTTGACTGATAAAAGGTAAATAACATTCAAAGCACATTTGATAACATCAAAGTGCTAGGATCACCATCTACAGTAGCAAGTTAACCTCCCAAAATGCACTTATTTAAGATGGGGAGGAAATTAAAGCATCAGAATAAATCTATGTGGTTTCAGGCAGAACATGTAAACTCCACACAGACATTGCTGGAAGTCAGGAGTGAATCCAGATTGCTGGAGCTATGAGTCAGTGGCTCTCTTAGCAGTGACACCGTTAGATGTACTGTTGTGCAGTTTGCTCCCAGAAGATTCTTCAGAACCTTCCACCTTCAAAGGTTTTGTCCTTTACATCAGGGCTTTGTTTTCTTGCACCTCCTCTGATCCTTTTCAGCTAACATTTACAATATTGTCAAATGGCATTAATTCATTGTTAGTCGATCTGAGCTGTCAGAATTACCCATCTCCAAAGCTCATTACAGACTTGGACCACATGAATTACATAATAGAATTACAGATCTGAGCTGAGAGTGACTTTCCTTAGCATCATTTGTCCACGTTTAACATCACAAGGCCACTGAGAAATTAGGGAAAATATCTTTCCCAGCAAGAATTATTCAAAAAATTGCGGTGACATTGGAGCTCCTATAATGGCTTTCATGGTGTGGACCCAGGGAAAGCGGAAAGTGGAGACAAGACGCTCCCCACCCCCCCTCTCCGTGTCCTACTGCCCAGTTCTACTGCAGATGGCTCTATGCAGTTTTTAAACAGCCTGTTAAAGTAGCTGAAAGTGTTTTATTTCAAATCCTGTGACCAATGTCCAAGATAGCTGAACCTATGTTCAGCAGTGGCTGCGAGGGGTTCCAAACTCTAGGGGAAGCAGTGAACTGGAGCGGGTCACCAGTAATGGGGATAACAGCCTCTAATGAGAACAAGACACAGAGGAGACAACCTTAAGGATGGATGGCGACCATAGTGGTGGATCAGGAAGGGGCTTTGTGGCTGGCGGACAAAGATAGGCAGAAACTTGTTGGTGACTTACATGTGAGGAACCCACACAGGCTGTGGGCTGCTGGCAACTTGAGGTCAAAGGATTTGGAGTAGGCTGTGGGCTGCTGGAGATTTGCTCATGAGAACCAGTTATTGGAACCAGGATTCAAGAGGATGCTGACAGCAAGAAGGGCTCCCAAAGGGCCCTAGGCATTGAAGGCTCCCTCATTGTGTTGGAGATTTTGAATTGGGCTCAGGTTGCCGGTGGTTTGAAAGGAACTGGGAGCATTGGAGGCAAATCTATGGACATTCAATGACTCTTTTGCTTCTCTTACTCTGACTGTAAAGGGCTCCAGGTAATGCTAATGGCCAATCATGGTCTACCTTGTGGCAGATGAAAGGCAATTTCATGTAATATTACATTTCTGTTTTATTACCATAAATGACAATAAATTGTGTCTGATCTGACAACAAGGTGGATCTAGTTGCTGTTCTTTAATCACCTCTGCCCAAGACCATTGAAAGAATCTTCACGACAATATTCAGGCCCAAATTAATTAGTTATCTTCCCTCAGTCACAAGGTCAGAAGTGGGATGTTTTCTGATCTTTACATCATGTTCAATTCCCTTCACAGCTCCTCAGATTTAGCAAAATTCCCTGACAAGTCACTTACCATTCTGACTTGGAAATATCCTGCTGTCATTATATTTTCTTGTTAATTTGTAGTGTTATTTTATGGATTGTCCAGCTGTTTTTTGACAATAAAGAGCAATATCATCAATCATATGTGTATGTTCCATTTGTAACCACACTCATGTCTGAGTGATGGTGTCTAAATCCTATAATTCCTTGCAATAAGGACTAAAGCAGATAAGGAAGATTGCTTATCAATATCTTCTTTTGGAGAATAAAGGAAGGGCAAAAAATTACAGCCAGGCCAACATATTCACATTCTGTAAGTGAATGAATACAATATGTCACTTGCAAAATTTCACTCTAATGTGTGTGAGGGACATAAGAACATAGGAAATAGGAACAGGAGTAGGCTGTCTAGTCCATTAAGCCTGCTCTGCCATTTAATAAGATTGTGGATGATCTGGCTGTAAAATCAGATCCACTTACCTGCCTTTTTCCCATAATCCTTAATTCCCCCACTATGCAAACATCTATCTAACTGTGTCTTAAATCTATTTAATAAGGCAGTTTCCACTGCTTTCTTGGGCAGAGAATTTGTGGTATGTATTGTATGAGCTGACCCGTCCCCTGTCTCTGTGACTCCTCCCTCCTGGAAATCTCTAAAAAGGCTGTTACATCCAAACTCCTCCCTCAGTATCTGCCTTGGAACCGGGCCTGCAACATGTGAGATGTGTTTATGTCTGAAGGTGATTAAAGCCTATTAATCACAACTCTCAATCTAATATGGTTCATCAAAAGCGCTACAATTTAATCACCTTAATTTTGAGCCATGGACAAGGCAATATGGGCAGATAAACTGGACACCAGCCCTAAAGATCCAGATACCTCAGTCAAATTCGATCAATGGCTGCATTGCCTCAACGCTTTCATGAGATGCAATGACGTGCAGAGTGAAGAAGACAAATGAGATCTACCCTTCACTCAGGTTGGACACTGCATTTTTCAGATGATCAGGGACTGCACTACTTACTCGGCAGCAATAGAGTTCCTGCAGAAACTGTATTGAACCCCAACAAATGTAATCTATGCCAGGTACCTTCTGGACAGTCATAGCCAAGCACCTGGTGAGTCGGTGGATGTGTATATGCGGGTCCTTTGGGAGATGGGGTGAGCCTGCAGCTGCAGAGATGTCTCTACTGCTGTCCATTTAGAAGAACTGATATGCGATACATGTGTGGCTGGATTCAAATCTGATCGCATCAGACAAAGACTCTTGGAAAAGGGCAATCGAAGCCTGCAAGAAGTAGTCATTCTGGCTAAAGAATTTGAGATAGCGCAGCTGAATGCGGAGATCTTCTCCTTGGGAAACGTGGCCGCCACGTGGTGGGGGGCACGGGTACCGCCATCTTGGGACACAGTATCCCAGGTCACCACCACTGCCATCAAGCACCTGAAGTGCTACTTCTGTGGCCATGTGAAACCTGGCCAGAAACACTACATGCTTCACCTGCGGGAAGGAAGGACACTACGGGAAGGTAAGTAGGTTCCAACCCCCTTCCAACAGTGCCACATGCATATGGCAGCTGCTGCCATCTTGGACCACGCCACTTCCAGCTTCACCTCTGGCATCACTTGCGGTTGCTGGAAACAGCTCGGCGGGACCATGGGGGTGGCAAACTAGGATGACACCACTTTGGCGTCACTTCCAGCAGTGAGGAGCAGCACCGCATGCATGGCATAGGGGCAGCCATCTTGGTGGGTGCCCCCGAACCAGCACTATGCAGCAATTTAGACAGTGACCAGACACTGGCCTCAATTACCCTGGATCAGGACAGCTCACATCAACTGGCCAGAGCCATGATGAACATCGAGGTAAATGGTCACATCACAAACTACCAGGGAGCACGAGAGCTTCATTCACTTGGGCACAATGCAACACTACTCTCTTGCGGTAACCCCGGCAAAGTGTAATGTCTCCCTGGCCTCCAAATTCCACTTGGCTGAGATCCACAGCAGCTGCACCATGACATTGACTATGGGACACAGAGTACAAGAATTTTAAGCTCCTCATCATGCCACAGTTCTGCGCACCAGACATACTGGGACTGGACTTCTGTCTGGAAGGCAATCCTCCTAGCCCTCAGGTCGAAAGGCCTTCCCATTTCCCAGTGGTAAGAAGTCTACACCACCAGGCCCTCCTCTGTACTGCTACATGAAAGGGTATTTTCCTTCTTCAGGAAGTCAGAGTCGGGAACCACACTGCCATCCTGGCTGACAATCCCTGGCCCCGTACTGCTCCAGAAGCATATCATATGCCGCAAGACTGACTCTCTGGTTGAGAAGGTCCACTTCCTCCACGCTAACCCCAAAAATGCTTATGTGGAGTACCAGGATGGGTGGCAGGACACGGTTTCCAACTGCGTCCTGGCGCATGCATGGCACCCCTTGACCAACCAATCAACTTGTTCTCACGGTAACCCCAGCCAGCCGGCCCCACTAATTGCACCCAGCACAGCACCCCAACTCCAGACTGAGCAGCCCCACAGTCCTATTAACCCCCCCATCAGCCACCGGAGGCACAGCCAATCATATAAGACACCATCTGGGAGCCAGCAGCTGAACTGCAGCAAACCCTATGATGGTCGAACAACAGATTAGACAACCGGACAGGTTGAACCTATAATGGATATTGACTCACTTCACTGACCCCCCTCCCCCCCGCCCCCCCCCATGGACTTTGTTCCAAAAGAATGTGTGAATGTGGTGCAACTACTGTATGTACGTATATATTGTATGAGCTGGCCTGTCCCCTGAACCTATGAATCCTCCCTCCCAGAAATGCATCACACCACAGAATTCCACTGATTCACTTCTCTCTGGGAAAAGCAGTTCCTCCTTATCTCCATCCTAAATCTTCTCGCCTAAATCTTGAGAATATGTTCTTCATTTCTAGTTACACCTACCAGTGGAAACAACTTTCCTGGCTCTACCTTATCTATTCCTTTTATCATGGTGGATGTTGGATGGACAAAAAAAATATATCACTGAGGTGGAAGGTCATTTATATATCGGCAGTTTGTATCATGTCTGGTGTGGTATGGTCAATGAGAAGTATATTTATGTTGAATCTCTCCGATGTCTCACTTTTTCGTGCAATTATTTATATATTCCAGATCTGTTCCTTTTGAAGAAAGAGTGTTCACTATTTTGAAATGGTTAAGTTTACCCGAGTCTGAAAGGTAATTATTTTTCTTGGTTCTTAATGTTATGATTATCAGTTTCTAATCAGATTTTACTAGTTCTATATAACCATATAACCATATACAGCACAAAACAGGCCAGTTTGGCCCTACTAGTCCATGCCGGAACAAATCCCCACCCTCCTAGTCCCACTAACCAGCACCTGGTCAATACCCCTCCAATCCTCTCCCCTCCATGTAATTATCCAGTCTTTCTTTAAACATATATAATGTTCCTGCTTCAACCACCTCCGCTGGAAGCTTATTCCACATCCCAACCACCCTTTGCGTGAAGAAGTTTCCCCTCATGTTCCCCTTATAATTATCCCCTTTCAATCTCAAACCATGGCCTCTGTTTTGAATATCCCCCCCCACTCTTAATTGAAAAAGCCTATCCACGTTGACTCTCTCTGTCCCTTTTAAAATCTTGAACACCTCCATCAAATCCCCCCTCAAACTTCTATGCTCCAGAGAAAAAAGCCCCAGGCTGCTCAACCTTTCTCTGTAACTCAAACCCTGACATCCTGTCAAAATTTCTGTGAACCTTCTCTGCACTCTTTCTATTTTGTTTATATCCTTCCTATTATTTGGTGACCAAAATTGCACACAGTATTCCAAATTTGGCCTCACCAATGCTTTGTACAATTTCATCATAACATCCCAACTCTTGAATTCAATACTCCGATTTATGAAGGCCAACATTCCTGAGTATCAACTTTGAGGGCACTGTTTACCATAACTCCTAAATCCCTGCACTCCTCAATTGTCTACCATTTAATGTATATGACCTATTTAGATTTGCCTTTCCAAAATGCAACACTTCACACTTATCCGTATTAAATTCCATCAGCCATTTCTCAGTCCACTCCTCTAGCTTTCCTATATCTCTTTTTAAGCTACGGTAATCTTCCTCACTGTCCACAATACCACCAATCTTTGTATCATCTGCAAACTTACTTATCCAATTCACCACCCCTTCTTCCAGATCGTTAATATATATAACAAACAATAGTGGACCCAGGACTAGTGGACTAGTCACCGGCCTCCAATTTGACAAACAATTTTCTACCACTACTCTCTTACACCTCCCATCCAACCATTGCTGAATCCATTTCACTACTTCCTTATTTATACCTAATGCCTCCACCTTTTTACCTAACCTCCTGTGGGGAACTTTGTCAAAAGCTTTACTAAAGTCTAAATAGACAACATCCACAGGCTTCCCTTCATCAATCTTTTTCGTAACCCCCTCGAAAAACTCTATAAGGTTTGTTAAGCATGATCTACCCCTGACAAAACCATGCTGACTACTACCTAACAATCCCTGTTCATCCAAATATTTGTAAATGCCATCCCTCAGAACACTTTCCATCAACTTATCCACCACAGACGTCAGACTTACAGGTCCATAATTTCCAGGCTTACATTTGAACCCTTTCTTAAAGAGTGGAACAACATGAATCACCCTCCAATCCTCTGGCACTACCCCCGTGACCAGTGACATCCTAAATATCTCTGTTAATGGCCCTACTATCTGTACAGTAGCCTCCCTGAGTGTCTTTGGGAATACTTTGTCCGGACCTGGAGATTTATCCAGCTTTATCTTTTTTAACTGCCATCACTACCTCCTCGGTTATCCTTATATGATTCATGACCTCCCCACTATTTTCCTGTACTTCAACTGGTCCAATATTTTTTTCCCTAGTGAATACTGAGGAAAAGAAATCATTTAAAATTTCCCCCATCTCCTCTGACTTTTCACATAGCCTACCCTCCCTGTCTACAAGGGGTCCAATTTTATCCCTCACTAATCTTTTACTTTTAATGTACCTATAGAAACCCTTTGAATTTATTCTTACTCTGCCTGCCAAAGCCTCTTCGTGCCTCTTTTTGGCCTTTCTAATTTCTTTCTTAAGATTTTTTTCTACACTCCTTGTAGTCATCTTTCAATTTCTCAGCACCCTGCTGTTTATACCTCTTGTACACCTCCCTCTTTCTCCTAACCAAATTTCTAATATTCCTCGAAAACCAAGGCTCCCTATGACTTCCAGCCTTTCCTTTGATCCTCACTGGGACATATTTACACTGTTCTCTCAAAATTTCTTCTTTGAATATTCTCCATTTTTCATTTACACCCTTGTGATAGTACAGACCTATCACCAATGTATATAGTTACAGTATCTAGAGTGTAATGACTGTGCTTACAGTGATTGGCTGAGAGTTTAGCCACGCCTACTGTCTGGGCCTTAAAGGGTTGTGTCCCTAGCCAGGTCGGATCATTCTGGACTGGTTGGCCACCTGTGAAGAGCTCCTGTCTTTTGCTAATAAAAGCCTTGGTTTGGATCAACAAGTCTTTGGTTCTTTCGAAGAGCTCTACAATCCTTTCCTGAAAAAATCATGTCCCACTCAATACTCCCCAAATCCATTCTTATTCCTTCTAAATTTGCTTTTCTCCAATACAGAACCTCAACTTTAGGCCCATCTTTGCTCTTCCCTAAAACTACCCTAAAACTAATGGAGTTGTGACGAATAGACTAGACCCAATTTGTTCTCCAAGATTAACCTCAGACACCTGACCTATCTCGTTCCCTAACAGGAGATCCAGTATTACACCGTCGCGAGTCGGTTCCTCTACGTATTGATTAAGAAAATTATCTTGTACACATTTGACAAACTCTAGCCCATCCAGCCCTCTTACTGTATGGTTATCTCCCATGATCACTACCTTATGTTTATTACACATATATGCTATCTCCTTACAAATTTGTTCTTCCAATTTTCTTGGCCCATTTGGTGGTCTATAATACACTCCTATTAGTCCCCTCATGCCTCCTCCACCCTTCAATTCCACCCAAACAGCCTCACTGGACGATCTCTCCAAACCATCCTGCCACCTCACGGCAGTAATGTCCTCCTTAACAAGCAGAGCAACTCCTCCCCTTTTTTTTACCCCCTGTTCTATCACATCTAAAACATTTGTATTCTGGAATATTTAGTTGCCAGTCCTGTCCCTCCTGTAACCAGGTCTCACTAATTGCCACAACATCATGATTCCAAGTGCCAACCCATGCTCTAAGCTCATCTACCTTATTCACTATGCTTCTTGCATTAAAGTACATGCATTTCAGAGAATGACCCTCACATATATTCCCTTTTCTACCTTTTACCTTAACCTCCATCCTTCCTTTGTTATCTTTATCATTCTTAACTAGGTGGCCATGCACCCTAGACACTGCTCGCAAACTCTGCTCCCCACCCCCCTGCCAATCTAGTTTAAACCCTCCCCCACAGCTCTAGCAAATCTGCTTGCCAGGATATTGGTCCCCCTTCAGTTCAAGTGGAGTCCGTCCCTTTTGTACAGGTCCGACCATCCCCAGAAGAGATCCCAATAGTCCAAAAATCTTATCCCCTGCCCCCTGCACCAACTCTTTAGCCATTCATTCATCCTCCACATCCTCCTATTACTACCTTCTCTAGCACGTGGCACCGGCAGCAATCCAGAGATTACTACCTTAGAGGTCCTGTTTTTAACTTCCTGCCTAATTCTATGTATTCCTGTTTCAGGACCTCATCCCCACTTCTAACTAAGTCATTGGTCCCCACATGGACCACGACTTCTGGCTGCTCACCTTCCCCTTGCAGAATTCTGTGAACTCGATCGGAGACATCCCTGACCCTAGCACCAGTTCTGTTGTCTGTCATTTGCTCATTTCTTGATCCCTGTGCTCTTATGGTTTTCTGACTTTCATTCTGACTTCCTTGGCACCAGTTGACCCTTTCACTAGTTAACTGGCTTTATTGCCCTCTCAACCCCTCTTCACTCTCTGTTCCCTGATTTTCATGCTTATGTACCATGCCTTAACGTCTAATTTTAATTTTTTAATTTGTTTTTAATTTTAGAGATAGATCTTGGTTACAGGACCTTCCAGCCCTTGAGCCCATGCTATATGAATACTCTAATTAACTTACAAACCACATCCATTTTTTGGAGGGTGGATGGAAACCAGATCACTCAGAGGAAACCCATGCAGGTCATGAGGAGAACGTACAAACTCCTTGCAGACAGAGCCAGATTCAGTCCCGGGTCATGGCACTCTAATAGCATTGTGCTAACCTCTACACTAACCATGCTGACGGTGCTTCCTTTCTCACACCTTGTGCCTAGTGTTTGTACTTCAATTGAACTTTCAATTGCACTTCAACCTCCCTGTTACATCATGGAGTTAGAGAGCATGTTTAAGTCACACAGTACAGAAATAGGCTCATTCACTCACTTATTTTTGCACTGACCATCAAGCACACATTGACACTAATTCCACATTAATCCCATTTTATTCTTCCCTCATTCCCTCATATCCCCCTGGATTCTGCAACTCACCTATACACAAGTGGCAATTTACAGTGGCCAATTAAACTTTCAACTTGCACACCTTTAGGATGAGAGAGGATACAACTCTGAAGGATTGCAGGGAGAACTTCAGCCAGACAATGCTAAAGGTTGGAATTGAACCCAGGTAGCTGGAACTACGAGGTAGAGACTCAATTAGCTCCGTCACCCTTCCCCCCATCTTGGATTCAGACTTCCCCTGTCCTTGCTGGCCTGCAGGCTCAGATTTCCCATTCTTTCTTAGGACCAGACCCTTAATTCAAAGAAGGATGTGATAATTTCTGAAGCATTGAGGAGTTTTGTGCTCCATATTCTGCTTAACATCACCATACAAAATTAAAGAAAATGTGTAAGTTGAGAAAAAAAATGATGTGCAGAAAGGGAAGGACAATATAAGATACATACAAAAAGAGTACACGAGAAGAGAAAAACATCAGAAGTATGGGAGATATATTGGAGAGAGGCAGAGGTGAGGGGGAAATGAACAGAAAGCATGTAAAAGCTAGGAGGAAAGAGGCAATGAACCTTTTACTGATAAGAACGTGAGTGTACATAAGATAAGCAGTCATAGGATGTGTCCACTTCCATTTTTGCGAGCAATGTCACAGGTATCCGATCAGTTTACCAAAAAATTTAGGTATAAGGTTGCTGCAAATCTTGCTTTTGGTTTACTTTTATTTTTTGTTAATGTAGGCCAGATTTTTACACCCTTTATTTGGAAGAACCTGATCATGCGGGACATAATTCTGGACCTGTCAGTAGTGAAGTAAGTTGACAGTTTTTAATTAAGTCTTTGAAATACAAATAGAATCCCTTATTGGAAAACACCTAATTAATCTGAGCACAATTAATACTACTGTGCAGAAATAGGCCCATTCGCCTTACTCATTCTTGTCAATTTATTTGCCTGTATTAGGCCTGTATCCCTCTATTCCATCCCTATCCATGTATCTGTGTTTTAAATGTTGTAATTGTATCTGCTTCTACCACCTTCTGTTATAGCTTGTATCCATTCTCTGTGTGAAATAATGTTCAGATCAGATTTTCTTTAAATTTCTCCTCTAATACCTTAAACCTATGTCCTCTAGTTTTTGATGACGCCCCTTGAGAATACCTATTCTATCTATGCCCCTCATAATCTTACAAACCTTGCTAAGGTCATTCCTTAGTCTCCTACATTCCAATGTGAATATATCCAGCCTTCTCTACTTCTCCTTGCATCTAAAGCTCTCCATTCCAGATAATGTCCTGGTAAATCTCTTCTGCATTTTCTCTATTGGCTCCACAACCTTCCTGTAGTGTGGTGACCAGAACTGTGTATAATAAGCCTAACAAGCATTTTGTATAGCTGCAACATTAGATCCCAACCTGAGTCTCAACATGCACCATACAAAGGAGATGATGTGGACTTCAGGAGAACCAGGAATGACCACCCTCCACTATACATTAATATCTCTGTAGTGGAGAGAGTAGAGAGCACCAAGTTCCTTAGAGTCTATTTAACAAGTGACCTATCCTGCACACACGACATTTCCTCACTTATCAAGAAGGCACAACAGCAACTCAACTTCCTGAGTAGACTGAGGCAGGCAATTCTACTAGCTACCATCCTGTCAGATTTCTACAGGGGTTCTATCAAAAGCATACTGACTGGCTGCATCATGTTATACGGTTGCTGTTGAGAATTGGATCAGAGGTCAATCCATAGGACCAAAACAACAGCAGAGTAGATCACTAGGATCTTCCTCTTCCCCATCGACATGACTACCAAAATCATTGTTTGAAGGGGGCTTGCAAAATCATTGACCCTATCACCCCACAAGCAGTACCTTCCAGCTTCTTGGAAGGTCCTTCCAACTATTTGGAAGGAGATGCAGGAGTATCAGAGCCAGCTCCACCAGGCTGAGAAACAGCTTCTTCCCACAGGTAGTACGATTGCTGAATGACTGAATAAACTGCTCATACTAATCCTCCGAGACTCTACTATTTATTAAATAATATTTATATTTTTGTACATCTGTATATATGTACTACATATGCATTTGTTTGTCTGTGATGTGTTTGAATATTTTTGCACTGAGGATCAGAGAATGCTGTTTCGTTGGGTTGTACTTGTATAATCAGATGATAATAAACTTGAACTTGAACAAGTATCCTAATCCAAAGAAAGCAGTATTCAATCCCTTGGTATTGATTTCACAGCAATTTTGCCCGTTTTCTTCATTACTTAGATTCATTGTGCTTGATTACTTGTTATTTTGATTTATTTAACCTTCTGCCGAACTATAATCAGATGCATTGCATAATTTAATGGTTAGCTAATAAAAACGGATGAAATGTGAAATTACTCACTCTCATGTTGTGAGAATTTTTGTGGCACAGTTATCACACACATGATGATTTCGAACTGTGGTAATTTCTTGCTTTGTGTCAGCAATTAAACAATTTCACAAAGGAAATTCTCACTTTTAGACCAGCCACTTTTTAAAGCTTGGGAAGAATTCAGGTGTTTTCAATGCTGTTGTTATTAGCTCATATATCATTAGAAATTAAAGACAGTATTGAAAATGTCTTGAAATCATTCATTTGTGGGATCCTGAACATTTAATAAAAGGTGAATGAACAATTGATAACATTCATTCTGGTGTTGAAAGGTTTCTCTGAGATATGCCATTCTCCAGATAGTCGTGGACTAATACAGGTACGGGAGTAGAAAGAATGACCAATATTTTGATCCCATTTGGGGTTAGTGATGCAGAATGCTATCTTGATTTCAAGAATCATATAAGGGATAGATTCTGGCAGAAAATCCCAAAACTTAGAATAAAGGGGAAGCCACCTCGGACTGATTTGAGGAGAAATGTTTTTGTATAGAGGGTAGTAATTCATTTGAATTCTTTATACAAGAGAGCTGCTGATGGTTAGAGATCTTTCTAGGTTTATTGTATCAAGAAATTAATGGGATAATGCAAGAAAATGGCATTGAGGTTGAAGATCAACATGATTTTGATGAATGAATGTCAAATGGCCTTTTCCTATTCGCATCTTTGTGCTCCTGGTCTGTTCTTGTAAATTCCTTAAGATACTTTCTTGCTCAATTCTTAATAAATGTTCTACAAGCTAATAAATAATTTACTCTCTGCTTCTTTTAATCTATCTCACATTTTACAGGTGGCTAAATCTTTGCAGTTGGTCGATCAGATTATGGGAATGTTGATGGATGGGCTCAAACAGAGGAATTTGCACAAATGTGTTAACCTCATCCTAGTTGCTGATCATGGTATGTTTTAAAAAAAATATATTGCATTCTATCTAAGCAAAATCTACAGTCAGAATGAAGACCAGCAATGCCACCTGATTGAAGGATTTTTTTTAAACAAGAGGTTCTTCTTTGGCTTGGCTTCGCGGACGAAGATTTATGGAGGGGGTAAAAAGTCCACGTCAGCTGCAGGCTCGTTTGTGGCTGGCAAGTCCGATGCGGGACAGGCAGACACGATTGCAGCGGTTGCAAGGGAAAATTGGTTGGTTGGGGTTGGGTGTTGGGTTTTTCCTCCTTTGCCTTTTGTCAGTGAGGTGGGCTCTGCGGTCTTCTTCAAAGGAGGTTGCTGCCCGCCAAACTGTGAGGCGCCAAGATGCACGGTTTGAGGCGTTATCAGCCCACTGGCGGTGGTCAATGTGGCAGGCACCAAGAGATTTCTTTAGGCAGTCCTTGTACCTTTTCTTTGGTGCACCTCTGTCACGGTGGCCAGTGGAGAGCTCGCCATATAACACGATCTTGGGAAGGCGATGGTCCTCCATTCTGGAGACGTGACCCATCCAGGTTAATATAGTGATAAAACCAAAAATTATTTTAATCATGTTACACACTCAAATGTATTATTCTGAGGGCACTATACAGCTGCAAATAGTATGAACTGTTCTACACCTTGTTTAATTTTACTATAAATCATAGAATAACAAAACAAATACAGTCAAAACCATTTGAGTAATGATTTACTAAATTCATTAAATATTTAAGAGAATAAAATAGAATCATGGCCGAGATGCACGTTACTGCCACATTCAGATTTGCACACATGAATATGGAAGTTTGGGATGTTTCCAATGGTGGAGAGTCCAGGACCAGAGGGCACAGATTAAAAGGGTGTCCCTTTAGAAAAGAGTAGAGAAGTTTCTTCAGTCAGAGGGTGGAGAATCTGTGGAATTTGTTGCCACAGACGGCTGTAGGGGGCTGTCATTAGGTATATGTAAAGCAGAGGTCGATAAGTTCTTATCAGTGAAGGTGTCAAATGATATGGGAAAAGTCATGAGAATGGGGCTGAAAGGAAAAATACATCAGCCATGAATTGAATGGTGGAGCAGACTCCATGAGCTGAATGGCCTCAATCAAATCCTAAGTCTTATGATCTTATTGTCTAATTTTCTGTTTACAACCCAATATTATGCTCCTCACCATTTGGAGTAAAACAAGAAAGTCTGCGGACGCTGTGATTGAAGTAAAAACACTATGCTGGAGAAACTCAGCAGCTCAAACAGTACCCTTTATCTTTCTTCTTTGGCTTGGCTTCGCGGATGAAGATTTATGGAGGGGGTAAATGTCCACATCAGTGGGGGGGCTGGTAGTCATTGTGGGGAGCTGGCTGATGGAGGACCTCAGTTTTCTTCAGGCTGACTTCCAGGCCAAACATTTTGGCAGTTTCCGCAAAACAGGACGTCAAGCGCTGAAGAGCTGGCTCTGAATGGACAACTAAAGCGGCATCGTCTGCAAAGAGTAGTTCGCGGACGAGTTTCTCTTGTGCCTTGGTGTGAGCTTGCAGGCGCCTTAGATTGAAGAGACTGCCATCCGTGCGGTACCGGATGTAAACAGCGTCTTCATTGTTGAGGTCTTTCATGGCTTGGTTCAGCATCATGCTGAAGAAGATTGAAAAGAGGGTTGGTGCGAGAACACAGCCTTGCTTCACGCCATTGTTAATGGAGAAGGGTTCAGATAAAGATAAAGATACATAACCATAAAGGTATGAGCAAAATGTAGGCATTCGCCTGAACAAAATGGTGGAGAGAGGGGGGCAGGGGGAGGAGCACAGTTCCACAGGCAGGAGGTAATAGGTGGATAAGGGAGGGAGGGCACACCAGCAACCAAGGGGAGGGGGGGGAAGGCTCTGTGATTAAAGAAGGAAGGGGGTGGGGAACTGAAGAAAAGAAGACAGAAGGACAGGGAAGTGAGGGAGAATGGGGAAGAGACAAGCAGAGAAGTCAATGTTAATGCCATCTGGTTGTCCAGGTGGAAAATAAGATGTTGCTCCTCAAATTTTCAAGTCCTCTTAATGTGATAGTACATGATATCATGGACAGCCATATCAGTGCCAGAGTGTGGTGTTGAATTGAAATGAATGCCACTGGGACATTAGTGAAGTGATCTCCCAGTCTGTGTCCAGCTTCTCCAATGTAGAGAAAACCACAACAGGAGCACCAGATTCAGTAGATGACTCCCGTGGATACACAAGTGAAATGTCACTTGGAAGGACTGTAGGGGCCCTGAATTGTGGTGAGGGAGGAGTGTGGGCACAAGTGTGACACTTCCTGAGATCACAGGGGAAGGTTCCAAGGGGATGATTAATGGGAATGGATAAATAGACAAGGGAGTGACAGAGGGTAGAGAGGGAAGCAGAGGGGAAGATGTATCTGGTGGTAGGATCATGTGTAAGTGCAGAGGCTGGTGGAGTGGTAGGTGAGGAAAAGAAGCATCTTGTTTTTGTTGCATCTTGGGCCAGGGAAGATGAACAGGAAATGGAGGAGATGTGGGTAAGGGCTGAGTTGATGGAGAAAGAGGGGAAGCCACGTGTTTGGAAGAAGGAGGACACTTCATATGATCTGGACTGGAAGACCTCATCTTGGGAACAAATACAAAGGAGACGGTGGAATTGAAAGACAGGAATAGAATCCTTGCAGGAGATTGGGTGTGAAGAAGTATAGTCGAGGTAGCTGTGGGAGTTGGGTGGGTTTGTAAAATATGTTGGTGAAATGCTTGTCTTCTGAGATGGAGACAGAGATCAAGAAAGGGGAGAGTGTCGCCAGAGATGAACGAAGTGAATTTGAGTTCGGGGTGAAATTTAGCAGCAAAGTGAATAAAGTTAATGAGCTCATCACAGGTGGATGAGGCAGCACTGATGTAGACATCACTGTAGTGGAGGAAGAGTCGAGGGGCATTGCCTGTGTAGGCTTGCAACTTGGATTGCTCCACAAAGCCTGCAAACAGGCAGGCATAGGTAGGACCGATGGCTACTTTGATTTGGAGAATCGCCCATGCCACGTGGAGATTCACAGATGACTACATTGGTGCTGCCTCATGCACCTGTGACAATTTGACATATCACACTCTCTCCAAATCAAAGGAGAATCAAAAGGGTCTAAGTGTGGTCTAACTAACTTCATATAGCTGCAACATTATCTTATGGCTCTTTAACTCCATCCCATGGTTAATGAAGGCCAATACATTATATGCATTCTGACAACACTATCAACTCATGCAGCAGCTTTGAGATGGACATTGGACACAGACCCCAAGATCTCTCAGTTCTTGATGGGGAATGAATCAGGTAGCTAATATAATGGCATCCATTCAGCCATAGGAAAATTCCACAGAATCTGCTGACCTCCTAATACAAGCTTCTACTGAGCAAGGCATCAGTGGATAGTTAAAAGGATATCTCATTCATTGTTGTTATTGTCTTGTATAAATGAACAAAAGTGGTCTCAAAGTGAATGATAAAATTGAAGGGTATTTTGTGTTTTAATTGGTGCACTCCATGCATGTATTATTCTTAGAAAATTGACCCTGTTAATTACAAACTTTAAACTTAAAAATCTAGACTTTATTTCAATGAGTTTTTTAAATATATTCCAGGTATGGAAAAAACCTACTGTGATCAGATTGAGTATATGACCAAGTACTTCGACAATGTGGAGAACTTGTATGTTTACAGTGGTCCTGCTGCTCGCATTCGTGCCAAAAATGTTCCAAATGACTATTTGTCATGTGAGTGTCTTTAAAAATATAAACAGAATCTGTTAAAATCATAGTGTACAACAGAATAAATAACAACATAAGATAGGAGAAATAAGCCTCAATGCCTGATCCACTGTTCAAAAGATCAGGGCCAATCATTTACAAGAACAACAACTTCCTGTAATACATCCCTTGATTTAATGATGCCAAAAATTAATCTCTCCCTTGAATATGTTTCGTGACAGAGTCTGCGTATTCTTTTTGAGGTGGAGAACTTTAAAAATTCTATATCTTCTTGGTAAAAACAATTATTTTCAAATATTCCAGAATACTTGACTCCATATTTTAATATTATAAATCTACTCATTAATTTATACCTTCCCTATCTCACACCCATAACCTTCTATTTTTTTTTTGCATCCATGTGCCTGTGTAAGAATCTTTTGTATGTCCCTATTGAACTAGCCTTTACCACCACCCCGGCAATGCATTCCAAACACCTACTACTCTGTGGAAAAAAAAACTTTATCCCCTCACTTTTTACAGATGTTCTCTGGTGCTTGCTTATCTCACCCCAGCGAAAAAACACTCGCTGTTTACCCTATCTATATCTCTAATAATTTTGTAGACCTCTATTAGTTCATCTCTCATCCTTCCTCACTCCAAAGAGAAAAGTCCTAGCTCTGCTAAGTGTGCCTTATAAGACACATTCTCCATTCCAAGCCACATCCTGGTAAATCTCCTCTACACCCTCTCCAAAGCTTTCCCATCCTTCCTGTAATGATGTAATCAAAACAGAACATAAAATTCCAAGTCTAGTGGTCTAGCCATAGTTTTATAGCACTGCAACATTTGATGAATGAAGGTCAACACACCAAAGGTCTTCTTAACTACCCTGTCAAGCAGCATGGTAACCTTGATAGATCTATGAATTTGGATCCAAAGGTCCCTCTGTTCTTCCACACTATTAAGAATCTTACCATTAACCATGTACTCTGCCTTCAAGTTCAACCCTCCAAAATGCATCACCTTATACTTATTCAGAATGAACTCACTCTTCCACCCAACTCTGCATCTTATCTATATCCCGTTTGAACTCATGATGACCTTCTGTAGCAGCTATTCTCAACCATTTTTTTTTGACAGTAGCTCCCTTCGGATTCTGCTCAAAGTGTAAATGCCTCCTTCCCTGTAAAGTTGTCATTTTCTTTCAAACTTCTCTCCTACTGACTATATAAAAACATAAAAAATATTTATGTGAGGTGAAAGAAAACATGACTTTTACTGAAATGCGCTGTGGCCCTGGGGGGAAGCATAGGGCCCCCATTAAGAATGCCTATTCTACACTATTCACAGCACCTCCCACCTTTCTATCATCTGCAAATTTATTGACCCATCCCTCTACTTTGTCCAAATAATTTAGAAACATCACCAAGAGTATAAGTCTCAAAACAGATCTCCACTTGTCATTGACCTCCAGGCAGAATTCTTTCCATCTACTATTACCCTCTGCTTTCTGAAAACAAGCCAATTCTGAATTCACACAGCCAAGGTTCCATGGATCCCATTCCTTTTTTTTTAAACTTTATTTATTTAAAAATCATTTATAGAAAAACAATATACAATCCAATTTAAGTAATTTTATATAATTGTATATAAAAAAGAAAATTAAAAACATAAACACAAAAAAAAGAACAAAAAAAGAAAAATAAATATCCCTCCCACCCCATCAGCCAGCTCTCTTAAGGAGAGCTTAAAAAAAAAAGGAAAAATATATAATACATGAAAGTACATCTAAATGTATATATTCCAAATATGGTCACCACTTATAGATGAAAAAATAATAATTATCATGTAAATTATATGTAATTTTTTCCATAACAATGCAAGCTTTCAATTCATTATGCCATCGCGTTATATTAATCACTGTATTATCTTTCCATGTACTTGCAGCACATTTTTGAGCTGCAGACAGTACTAAACGTACAAATGCAATTTGAAATTTATCCAGCTAATCCCTTTAAAGGAATTATGTAACCCATTAAAAAAATAGATGGATCTAATGGTAACTTAATATATAATTTTTTTCAAAATTAACCTAATTTCTTCCCAAAATGATTGTACATAAACACAAGACCAAACAGCATGTAAAAAAGTACCAGTACATACACCACATCTAAAACAAGAATCCGAGTTACTTAAACCATATTTTTTCAATTTCTCTGGAGTTAAATATAACTGATGTAAAACAAATTATAATTAACCATTCCATACCGTACATTCGTCAATTTAGTTACACTGTCGTAGCACATATCTGCCCAATAATCTTCAGGAAAAACAAAAGCTAAATAATTTTCCCATTTAAGCTTTGACTTCTCCCGCGATAATGCTACCCGCGATAATTTGCCTTTCTGTAAAAATTCTCTCACAGCTTTATTTAAATCCTGAAAAATCCCTTTGAAAGAGAACATGGTATTGATTGAAATAAATATTGAATTCGAGGAAGAATATTCATCTTAATACAATTAACTCGGCCGATTAAAGTTAACGGGAGATATTTCCATTTAATTAAATCTCCTTTAATCTTTTTTAGTAAAGGAACATAATTTAACATATAAAGATTGATAATCAGCATTAACAATTATTCCTAAATATTTAATTTTATCAGACCATTTCAATTTTATAATATTTTTACATTCTGAATAATCTCCTCTCCAACTGGCAAAATTTCACTCTTATCCCAATTAACCTTATATCCAGATAATGTTCCATATTGCAATAAACATTCCTGCAGATGCGGCAATGATCGTTCTGAGTCTGTCAAATATATCAAGGCATCATCTGCAAATAAGGTCAATCTTATACTCTTCATCCATAACTCTCATCCCTCTTATCTGTTAGCCAATGCAAACAAGGCTGGTGACAATGGACACCCTTGGCGAGTCAAACGCGTCATTTGAACTGTAATGAAACTTGACTATATGTCACCACCCTGGCAATCGGGTTTGTATATAAAGCTTTAACCCAACCAATAAAAAAGGCCAAATTTAAATTTCTCCAACACCTTAAATAAAAATTCCCATTCAACCCTATCAAAGGCTTTTTCTGCATCAAGCGCAACCACCATTGGATGGTTGGGATGCTTTCGATATGCATTGACCAAAGTAATCAATTGAAGGATATTATCTGATGCATTTCTATTCTTAATAAAACCTGTTTGATCAATATGTATCAATTTAGGTAAATAGTTGGCAAGTCGATTTGCTAACACTTTTGCTATAATTTTATGGTCTAAGTTCAGTAGAGAAATAGGTCTATACGAAGACACTTTCAATGGACCTCAATCTTTTTTTGGAATTACTGTAATTAAAGCACTGGAGCAAGATTCCAGTAACTCATGCTCTTCAGTTACTTGTTGTAATACATCCTCAAACACAGAGGATAAATCTTCATAAAAAATTTTATAAAATTCCACAGAAAATCCATCGTCCCTGGCGACTTTCCATTTGGCATCTCCTGTATAGCTTCCTCAATCTCAAATTCTATAAACGGAGCTTCCAATTCCACAACATCTTCCACCTTTAATGCTGATAACGTTAATTTGGATAAATAAGATTCAATAGAATGACTATCCTGTTTCCCCTCAGAAGTATATAATTTTTGATAAAATGAATAAAACTGATCGTTAATTTCCTGAGGTTTATAGGTAACTATTGAATTTTTTTTAACAGCATTAATAATCCATGAAACCTGTTCCATCTTTAACCGCCATGGAAGTACCTTATGTGCTCTCTCATTCAACTCGTAATAATGTTGCCTAGATCGATTAATTAAATGCTCAAATTGATAAGTTTGCAATCTGTTATTACATAGTTTCAAATTAGCCAAAACCACTTTTTATTAATCTTCTTTCACATCTTTCTGAAATTCCTTCTCCAATTCAGCAATTTCCTTCTCCATTTCTAAACTCTCTGCCATATACTGTTTCATAACTTTAGTGGTATAACTAATAATCTGCCCACTCAGATAAGCTTTTAGTGCATCCCATAACACAAAACGACTATCTGCAGAATTATCATTCTCAGTCAAAAACAAAGAAATCTGTTCTTTAATAAAGGTAACAAACTCTGGTTTTTTCAACAACATTGTGTTAAATCTCCATCTATAAGATGAACGTACCAATTCGGAACTTACACAAGAGAAAAATAATAAAGAAAGGTCCGATATATCCCTACTTTTATATTCCGCCTGTAATACTCTTCCTTGTAAACATGCCGATACTAAAAAAAAAATCTATTCTGGAAAATGAATCCTGTCAAGACAAATAAAAGGAATATTCCTTCTCTGTAGGATTGACTCTTCTCCAAATATCCACCAAATTTAAGTCTTTCATCAAGACCCCAATTTGTATTGCCATCTTTGATTTCTTTATACTTTTTTGGAGATCTATCTAATAAAGGATCCAGAACACAATTGAAATCTCCCCAACTCTAATATTTTCATTAGCCTGGTTTAACAACAAAAATGCATCAGAAATAAAATGCTCATCATCTATGTTCAGTGTGTAAACATTAAGGAAAGTCCAAGATTCAACAAAAATTTTACAATTCACCCTTAAAACCCTCCCAGCATTTCCTTCCATAGATTGTAATTCAAAAGGCAAATTCTTATGAATTAAAATCGCTACACCTCTTGCCTTGGAATTAAATGAAGAAGAAAACACATGATCAACCCAATCTCTCTTCAATTTGAGATGTTCTTTTTCAGTCAAATGTGTTTCTTGCAAAAAAGCAATATCAATTTTCATTTTCTTAATATAAGCTAGAATTCGTTTTCACTTAATCAGGTTATTTAACCCCTGAACATTAAAAGTTGAAAATTTCAGATTAGAAATCCTTACAAATTAACAATATAATCTCTCACTACAAATCGCTCCCCTTATAATATCTTAAAATCACTATCCTTCCCCTAAATATAAAAAAAAACAAAATTTAAAACAAAATTTTTTATTAACCCCCAAAAAAACTACCCAAAGGTAGTAATGCCCTAAAAAAAACTGGGTGTGGTAAACCCCACTAGTGGCAGATGACTATCAAATCTTTCAGTGCCATCCACCCCCCCCCCCCCCACAAGCCAGAAATACATTGTTCACATCAACATAATCAAATATAGTAAATATATTCAACCCATTGACTCCAATCCCAATGATTGTTCCGGGTCTTCAATGTCAATAAGACTTTGAGTTAACACTTCTTTCTTTCCATTCTTCCCATTTCTCCCATTCTTCCCATTCCCATTTCCATTTCCATTTGCCTTCCTTTTAGGTGACGGCGGCGAGGATCGACCATTTCCTCGCAACTCTGGTAGTGAATTAGCAAAGATTAATGCATCATGGTCATTTTCAAAAAATTGAGATTGAAAATGACCATAAAATACTTTTAACACTGCAGGGTAACGAAAAGCAAATTTATAACCCTTCCCCCACAACACTTCTTTAGCCGAATTGAATTCCCGACATCGCCTAATAATCTCCTGACTCAGATCTGTGTAAAAAAAAAAAAAACTCTTTTATTTTGAGTCATTGTTGGAGTTTGACTTTGTCGAGCTTTCTGCACCGCCAACCGTAGTATCATTTCTCTGTCCAGATATTTCAGACAATGGATTAAGACCGCCCACGGCGGTTGTCCCGGAAGCAGTTTCCTCCGCAACGCTCTATGTGCCCGTCCAACTCTAGGCCTTCTGGAAAAAAAAAACTCCTTGCCCAACATCTCGGGCATCCATTTCTTAAATTCTTTTATTGGATCGGAACCTTCAATATCTTCTGGAGGACCCACAATCTTCACATTATTTCTCCGACTTTGATTTTCCAGTGAATCAATTTTTTTCAATAATTCCTTCTTCTGAATTCCCCAATCCACAAAAGAATCTTCCACTTTCTCCATTTCTTCCCTATTACATTCAACTTGATTTTTACATACAAGAAAAGCTTTTTCAATTTTTAAAACATTTTCTTGCACTGTATCCACTGATTTGATACATTTATTAACATCACCCTTAACTGCAGTCATATCTTCAGACATAATATTCATTTTAGTTGTCACTTCCAAAAATCGTTGAGTCATTTGTTTAAACATATTATCCATTTGTTAAGCAATCCCTTCCAAAACAGCACACAAAGTCTCCATTCCAGATTCCAGTGCCTCTTTTTGAGGCCTACCTTCTGTAGTCTCCACTTCCAGTTGTTCCTGCGTGCTGCCCAGTAGAGGTAAGTCTTCTTCCTCTTCAAATGTCATCTGTCCCTTTCTGGTGTGGCTGCGGTTCTGAACACCCGACCACGTCAGGATGCCGCTGTTTGGACCCCCCACAGCCCACGCCCGATCCAACAGCTCCCGAACCCTAGAGGCACCGTGCATGCCCAGTAAGGCCAGGGACTGTGCAGGTGCGTCTTCCGACGCCACTCTGCGTGTCCCCGGCCCACCCAATGGCAGCACGAGCTCAAGGGCTCCTCTCTCAGCCAGGTTGCTCCAGGCGCGAGATTTGGCACCAACCGAGCTCATCGTCGAGCCGGTGCCATCTTGCGGAGGCAGGATCGGCACCGGTATCATGCTCAGCAGGACAGGGGTCCTCTGTGCCTTGGGAATTCCGGAAGTCGACTCCGTAGCTTCATTTAAGCAGGTAGGCCTCAATTCTTCAGCACTCTTAAAAGGTAGTTAGTTTCTTCTGCAATTGAATTTTCAGTTTTTTTTAACATTAGTAGCCATTATAACCTCCTAATGTTCTAAAAAGTAAAATTACAATTTTTAATCACTTTTATGAACTTTTAAAACGGGTACTTAAAAAACTAGCTGAGGAAGGGTGGGATCGCACGTCTGTCCTCTATGCCATCTTGCAACGCCCCCAAGGATTCCATTCCTCATGACTTTCTTAACTCAACATGCTCCAGCACATAAGCTTGTTCTTATTGACCTCACGTTGATCAAGATACCTCTTTCTGGTGAACACTGATGCAAAATATTAATTTAGGACCTCCCATACATCATTCTCTGCTTCCAGGCACATATTTCCTCCTTTATCTTTAAGCAGTCCTTCACTCTAGACATCCTTCTGTTCTTCACATATGCATAGAAAGCCTTCAGGTTTTCTTTAATCCTACTTGGCAAAGCCTTCTTGTGCCCCTTTCTAGCTCACCTGTCAATTATTAATTTCCTTTCTGGCTACCATATAACCTCCTGAGTCCTTCCTGTCTTTTGATTCCTAAACCTTATGCATGCTTCCTTTTTTTTCTTGATTAGTTGTCTCACCTCTTTTGTCAACCACAGTTCCTTTATCCTACCATCTTTTCCCCGAGAAGTGTGAATCTGTGGAATGCTCTGCCACAGAGGGTGGTAGAGGCAGATTTGCTGATTATGTTCAAAAGAGAGTTAGATAAGACTCTAGTGGGCAAAGGAGTTAAGGGTTATGCGGATAAGGCTGGAAAGGGGTACTGATGGTAGTGATCAGCCATGATCTGTAAAATGGCGGTGCTGGCTTGACGGGCCGAAGGGCCTACTCCAGTTCCTATTGTCTATTGTCTATTGTCTTAGTGGAACAAACCTATCCAGAATCCTGCAAAAGTGGTCCCTAAATATCCTCTGTATTACTTCTCTGCTTTACCCTGAGATCATCTGTTCCCAATTTACTCTCCTCAATTCCTGCATAATTCCATCATAATTAGCCCTTCCCCAGTTAAACACTTTACCATTTCGTCTATACCTTTCCTTGTCCATGGCTCTGCTAAAGGTCATGGAGCTGTGGTCACTGTTACCAAAATTCTCCCCTACCAACCAGTTTGCCATGTGAGCAGGTTTTTTTTTCCCAGTACAAGATCCAGTATACCCTCTCCTCTAGTTGGCGTGTCCACATACTGTGTCAGAAATTCTTCTTGGACATACCTGACAAATCTGCCCCATCCATCCCTCTTGTAGTAAGGAGGTACTAGTCAATAACAAGTTGAAGTCTTTCATAACAACCCTGTAATTTCTGCACCATTCCAATATCCACCTACTTATTTGTTCCTTAGTGTCCTGAGAGCTACTTGGAAGCCTATAGAGTATGCCCAATTGAGTGATTGCTCCCTTCCCATTTCTGACTTCCATCTCCCTCCACAGCATTCCCTTTTTGCAGCTGTGATACTATTCTTGATTAGTAAAGCTATTTCCCCTTGCTCTTTTACCTCCCTTTTCTATGAAACATGTAAACTTCATTCCTGCATCAGCTAATCCTGCCTTTGTGTCAGATAAGTCTCTGTAACATCCACAATACTGTAATTCCATGTACTGATCCATCTCACTTATTCCTAATACTTTTTGCATTGAAATACTACTGCTTGTCCTTTCGCACCATCTCACTGCACGTGGCATCAACCTTTCTACCATCTGCTTTATTTTCTTCCCTAGCATTATGTTTCCCATCCCCCTGCCAAACTAGTTTAAACCCTCCCCAACAGTTCTACCAAATCACTCTGCTGGGATATTGGTTCCCTTCCAGTTCAGCTGTAATCCATACTTTTTTTTATACAGATTGTATCTTCCTCAGAAGAGATCCCAATGATCCAGAAAGCTGAAAGCCCACCCCCTATACCAATTGTACAGCCATTTATTCACCTGCTATATCATCTCATTCTTACCCTCCCTGGGATATGGCACAGGCAGCAATCCTGAAATTACTACCTTTGAGGTTCTGTCTTTCAGTTTCTTCCTAGTATTCTCTCCTCAGGAATTCATCCCTTTCACAACTTTATTGTTGATACCAATATGAACCACAACTTTTTGGCTACTCATCCTCCGATAAGAGACATTCCTGGCACCTGGGAGACAAAAAAAATCTGGGTGTCTCTTTCATGTCCATAGAATCTCCTGTTTGCCCATCTAACTATTGAATCCATTTTCATTATCACTTTCCTTTTCTCCCTCCTTCCCTTCTAAGCCACAGGGCCAGGTTCAGTGCCAGAGAACTGTTTACTGCTGCTTTGGTCTGGTAGTGGTATACTTATTATTGAGGAGAACGACCCTGCACTACCTACCTACCTTTCCCCTTTTCTGACAGTCACCCAACAACCCACCTCCTACTGTTTCGGTATGACTGGCTTTCTGTAGCTCCTATCCAAGAACTCCTCATTCTCCTGTACTAGCTGATGATCATTGAGCTGCAGCTCCATTTTCCTCACTTGGTCTGTAAGAAGCTGCATCTTGATGCACTTTGTGCAGATTTAGCTATCAGGGATTTGGTAAGTCTCCCAGCATTCCCATATCTTCACTAACCCTGTTGCCATTCTGACTACCTTGGCACTAATACAAGACCAAAGAACGAATAATAATAAACTCTCACCAATTTTACCTTAGTCTCTGCCTCTTTTCACCGAAGATTCTTGAGCTAAAGCTTCAACTCACCACTCTAACTCTGGCCCACTTACACAATGGCTGCTCCTTCAGTGGCCCCTCTGCTTATACCTCTCACCTACTTAAACTGTCCCACTCTCACTCCAACTCCTGTTCACTGGAAAAGACCCATAATAATTTTGTATGCTTCAATTAAATCACTTCTCATTCCTTAAAACTCTAGAACCTGAAGACCAATTCTGTTAATCTTTCTTTGAAGGATGGAACCTCCATCCTTGAATTGTACAGGTGAATCTTTGTGCATTCCCTCAATTGCAAGTATATTTTTTTGATAGGTAGGGAAGGCAGACAAGTAGTCAAGTCAGGCTAACAGAATGGAATTTAAGATGCAATATAATATGTAAAAGTGAGGTCATCCACTTTGGTGGTAAAAGTAAACAATGAGTTATGGTGAATGATTGAAACATGTTCAAAAAGTCTTTATACATACCTAAATGACTGAAAGTTAATGTGCAGATGCAACATGCAATTAGATAGGCCAATCACCTTTATTTGTCATTCATACCATAACTGCTAATGTAAGGACGAGATAGCATTTCTCTAGGACCATGGAGCAAATTTACATAGTAAGAGTTAAATATTAAAACACAATACAATAAAAATCCCTGATATACTAGTTTGTGTATGTTTTAGGAATTGAGGAGCATGATGGCTTGGGGGGAAAAAATGTTGCACAATCTAGTTTTGTAGACCCGAATGATATGGTACCTCCTTCCAGATGTACCCTATATTCTTGGGGCTTGTTATATAATTGGAGAAAAGTATTTCTACTTTTGTATTCAACTTGATTTGTAGCTAGGCTAAAATACAATTCGCCTATCTAATTGCATGTTGCAATTATTAACTTTTGCTATTCTTTTCTTTTGATATAGTCTTCAGAATGATATAAAATAAAGTTTTTTTTCAAATACTATTATAATGGAAAATTGAAACAAATTTGAAAAATAATTAATTGCATTAATTATTAAATAAGCCTTTTTGAGATTGATTTACTCTACTCTTTGTTCTGTTTTAAATGTAATAGTCCCCAAGTTAGCAATTTTTCTGGTCTCCTCCCAGAATTTTGGCCCTCTGATGATGTTATTTGAGGGTCACAAACTGCATCGCACCTGCACCTCAGCATGTGTTTAAACCTCAATAGGGCTGAGGCAAGAGGGAACCAAGGTAGATCTGACTTGCAACTCTTCCCAGTTTTTTTGATGAGTAACTACAAGGATTTGTTTCTTTTCCAGTTAATCCAGAAGGAGTAGCCAAGAACCTATCAGTAAGTAATTCAAAATAATTTTCATTTGCTGTATTGATTTGATTAGGTTTTGCCAGAGAGTTCCGTTTTTTCCACAAATGTTTGCATAAATGTGTAGAGTTTGCACTTGCTGGCTGTTGTTTTCTAGATATTTCCTAACTAAAATCTGAACTGCATGGATCCAAGGTGGAGTCCAATGGCGCAGCTTTATTCCTGCATTTACCCTAGGAAAGGCTCTTGAAGAACATATGTCAAATTTGACTCAACAGAGAATTTTCTTCCATAATGAACTGCAAAGGAACCAAGATGAGATTATTTTTTGATATTTAAAAATATGTGCATTGTTTTAAAATATTTTACATGAAATATTAAAATTATTTGCATTATTTTAAATATTTAAGTAATTTTACACAATTTACTCTATAATACAAATATCTTAAACAATCTTTATTGTTTGGAATGTTTGAATATAAAAACATTTCAAAAAGACAATAAGCTTGGATATTTGGCTATTTTGCAAGGTGGTGGGTATTAATTAAGTCAGTTGTCAAAAGTTATTTCAGTATTTTCATGTGTAGATTTTCTTTCAGGCTATTGGCTTTAATCTGTGTCTTCTTTCTGATTCCAATTCTTAACCCTCTCTTAGTATCTGTTCATCCAGTCAGCACCCAGACTGTTCATCAGTTGTCCCAATTATCTGTGATGATAATTTTTTTTTCTCTCTCCAAACTGATACCACCTGACCTGCTGGATATTTCTAGCAACTGCAGTGCTCTGTATCTCATAGTTCTCACATTTTCTTCCTCACCCCTCCTTTCAGATTCATGACCTTGTACTTGCGACTCCTTCCGAAGAATTGTTTGCATTGAACAAACCTCACAAACTTCACTTGATTGTTCATAGATCAAACCTATCCCTTTGTTCCTTCCACTTTTCTCATCTCTGCAACTTAAAGATGCTGGTTTCCTAACTTTTCCCAGTTCTGACAAAGGATAATGGACCTGAAATGTTAAGCATCTCCTCTCTCTGCAAATGCAGCCCCATCTGCTGAGTATTCCAGCATTTTCTGTTTGTATTTCAGATTTTTAGAGTTTTGTAAGCCTATCAATAATACAGCACTAAAACAAATATAGAATTAACTGATGTGGCAAATTATTTATATTCTTCAAATGAATCCATAAAGCATTTTATGAATTATTATAATTTAGACTGCACATGACAAATAATTTTTAAAGCAGCATAAATTCTGATGCTTATGGTAACATTGTTCTTTGATGGTATTAAAACAGGGAAGTTTTATGATTAGAGGTAAACATGTTAAATTAAAATGTTGACATATGTTACATTCTAATACTTATTTATTACTTCTTTAGTGCAGATTTCCTAACCAGCATTTTATACCTTATATGGCATATGACCTGCCAAAACGTTTCCACTATGCCAACAATATTAGGATTGATAAAGAGGTCCACTTATACTTAGATGAACAATGGCTGGCTGGACGGTATGTCATTTTATTTAGTTACAGTATCTATACTTTATCTACACTCTTTAACTTTTATAGGTCATACTAAAGTAGTTACAGAGCTCTACATCTGATTTCCCCTGTTTAGTTATCTACAGTATAATGGAAACAAACAACTTTTCATTCTTCTTTCCTGATTCTAACCATATAGATACTGTTTTATTAAAATATTATGACATTTTTCTTTTTAAAATATTTTTATTGAGTTTAACCAAAACCCTTTACACAAGGTAACCTAATGATAACATAAATCAGATCATATCATATACACATCACATATCGACTGTAAATTAGAAGCAGAACCATAATTATTACATAACTTATTTCATTCAGGACATCAAATTCTATAATTAAATAATACCTTGTACTACGTCCAAAAATAATATTGAATACAAAAATTATGCAAATAATGCACGTAAAATTCCCTTATGTAAGATATTTTATACTTATCTGATGTGATCATGTTGTTCTGTGATATGAGTTAAACCCCCTTTACTTATTAGTCTTAGTAATAAAAAGGAAAAAAAAAAATCCTTACTAATCTACCCCCTCCCTATAAACAAGGTTATCTGTATACATTGTAAATATGAATCGAATAACGGCCCCTAAACACCAGACAGGGAATCTCAAGAACGTCCACACCACTTAAATTCTAAGCTTATGATAAAAATCTATGAATGGTCCCCACATCTTAACAAATTCAGTCTTTGCATCTTTAATATTATGTCTAATTTTTTTCCAAACTTAAATAAGACATGATATCATGTAACCATTGAATGTGAGTGGGTGAAGCATTATCTTACCACTTCATCAAAATTACTTGCCTTGCTACCAACGAAGCAAAAATTTTTATTCAAGATCATTTTGGTTCTTTTGAACATCTAACAGCAAAATTTAATCTCTCTAATAGAATTTTTTTTGATATTTACAAATTAAGCTTTTTGTTCAGGTCAACCTTTCTGATTTTCCTCAAATTTCCGAAGTGAATTTTCTTGATGGATTATTTGGTTTCCAGTTTTCCCATGGAAGATTAATATCAAATATTTATAATAACATAATGGATTTAAGAATGGCCTCAATGGCCAGGATTAAGAATGATTGGGAATGTGAATTTAATAGAGCATTCTTGGATGAGGATTGGAACACAACTCTTGATCAACGAGTCTTCATTTTGTGCACAACATTGTTTGGTGCAATTTAAGGTGCACAGAATACATATATTAAGACATTCTAACATTCCAAAGGACTATTTAGTCAGCAATGCCATGCTATCTATTCCTTTCCATTCTCTCTCTATGTCTTGAATATATTTCCAGCCTTTTTAATGTCAAATTTAGGCCTTATTTATTGCTACAAAATAATTTGCACATTTCTGCTTTTACCTCATCAATTTTGTTTAGAATAATTTTGATATTCATCTGATGCCACTCTAACTTCTATATCATTGAGATGCATTGTTCCCAAGTATTCTCATTCATGTTTTAATACCCCTTCTTCACTTTTAGTGTTTCAACTCTGTTTTTAATAACCTGGTTATCCTTCTGCTTCTACTCTAATAACTATATTAGAGTCATACACCCCAGAAGAAGGTCCTTTGGCTCACAACATTCATGTCAACCTCTCAGTACCTATCTATACTAATTCCATTTTCCACCACTTAATCCATAGTCTTCCACACACTGTCAATTCATGTGCTTGTCTAATACTTCCTAAATATTGTGAGATTATGTGCATTTACCACCAGCTCAAGCAGTGTGTTTTATTCCAATTCCAAATGTCTTCTGGATGAAGAAGTTTAACCTCACATCTCCACTGATCCTGCTATCACTTACCCTAAACCAGTGGTTTTTAAACTTTTTCTTTCCACTAACATACCATCTTAAGTAATCCCTTGCTAATCGCAGAGCACCTGTGGAATAGGGATTACTTAAGTGGAAAGAAAAAGTTTGAAAACTACTGCCCTAAACTTATGCCCTCTAATTTTAGATGTCAAAAGCCCCTTTCACACTGGCACCTTGTCCCAGTAATTGATGACCAATCTACTGGTTAAGGGTCCAGTATGAAAGCTCTTTCATAACTGAAACACTCCATCCCAAGCAACATAGTGGTGAGTGTCCTCTGTTCCATCTCCATTGAAATGATGTCTTTCTTATAGTGTGGAGACCAGAACTGTATATCATATTCCAGATGTGACCCAACTATTGTTTTATAAAACTTGTACATCAGATTCTCACCATCTAGTCATAAACGTAGGCATTTCTCATTCTTGCTTAATATTGAATTTAATTTCTTTGCAGATATTAATGCTCTCTGAATTCCTATAAAATTTATGTGACTCTTCCCTCAGGTACCAAATGTCAATCATGTGTTAATCTTCCTGATTTGACTTTTCCAAACTTGTTAAACTGCAGCAGACAGAAATCAAACTGGAAATCAATGGCATAATTTCTTATTTTTTCTACATATGCCTAATGCTACACATTTCTTGTTCTATTTATTCATAAAATCTAAATTGGATCATCACTTTTGGCTCCTTTCTCTTTCTGACAGCAAAGACATAGCATATCATTAGGAATTTTAACTATTTGTTAATCATAAAATCTAAGAGTAGAAGTAGCCCAATCGACCCATTGAGTCTGCTCTGCAGTCTATCATGAGTTAATCCATCCTCCCACTTAGCCCCACACCCTGGCCTTCTCCCTGTAACCCTTGATGCCCTGACTGATCAAATACCTGTTAATCACTGCCTTAAATACATCCAGCAACCTCGTTTCTACAGATGCCTGTGGCAAAAAGTTATACAGACTCACAACCCTCTGGCTAAAGAAATTATTCCGCATCTCTGTTTTAAATTTAAGTCCTTTTATCCTGAAATTGTGCCCTCTTGTCCTGGACTTCCCTACTGTGGGAAACCACTTTGCCACATCTACTCTGTCCAGGCCTTTCAGCATTTGAAATATGTCTATGACATTCCCCCAAACACTCCTAATCCTTCTATACTCCAACAAGTACAGTCCAAGAGCCAACAATCATTCCTCATATTGCTAACTCTTTCATTCTTGGTATCATTCTAGTAAATCTTCTGTGAACCTACTCCAATGCCAGTATGTCTTTTCTGTACACACTACTCCAAGTGAGGTTTCACCAGTGCCCTATAGAGACTCAACATTACAGCCCTGCTCCTAAAGAAATGCCAACAATGCATTCGCCTTCTTCACCACCGACTCAACCTGGAGGTCAGCCTTCAGGGGATCCTGCATGAGGACTTCCAAGTCTCTTTGCTCCTCCAAATTTTGAATTTTCTCCCCATCTAAATAATAGTCTGCCTGTCTATTTCTTCTACCAAAGTCTATGACCGTACACTTTCCAACATTGTATTTTATCTGCCTTTTTTTTCTATTCTCCTAATCTATCTCTGTAGCCTTTCCAAATCCTCAGAACCACCTGTCCTATCACCTATTTGGGAATCATCTGCAAATTTAGCCAGAAATCCATCCATCCAACTCCATCTAAATCATTCACGTACAACATAAAAATAAGATGGCCCAACACCACACCCTGCTGGACACCACTGTAAACGGTAGCCAACAGAATAGGATCCCTTTATTCCCATTCTGTTTCCTGCCGATCAGCCAATGCTCTACCCATGCTAGTATCCTTCCTGTCATCCCATGGGCTCTCATCTTGTTAAGCAACCTCATGTGTGGCACCCTATGAAAGGCCTTTTGAAAGTCCAAATGCACAACATCCACTGCATCTCCCTACTTGTGATCTCTTCAAAAAATTGCAGTAGGTTTGTCAAGCTTGATTTTTCTTTCAGGAAACCATGCTGTCTTGGGCCTGTCTTGTCATGTGCTTCATAGGTATTTCATAACCTCATTCTAACAATTGACTCCAACAGCTTCCCAACCACTGATGTCAAACTAATAGGTCAATCATTTCCTTTCTGCTGCCTCGCTCTCTTCTTAAACAGCATTTGCAATCCTCCATTCCACCGGAACTATGCCAGACTCCATTGATTCCTGGAAGATAATTATCAATGCCTTCGCACAATGTCTACAACTAACTCCTTCAGAACTTGAGAGTGCATTCCATCTGGTCCGGGAGACTTGTATACTTGGCTTCCCGAGTACCTTCACTCTCACGATCTTGACTTCACTCACTTCTCTTCCAAGAGAGCCATGAGAGTCCTGCATGCTACTAATGTCCCTCTGATATCTCCTTGACTCTCGTAATTTCTCCAGAGTCATTTTCTGTCAGTCCTTGGTCTACTTTTGTCTCTCTTTTTATATATTTAAAAAAGCTTTAAGAATACTCTTTTGATATTATTTGCTACCATCATTTCATATTTCATCTTTTCCTTGTTAATCATCTTTTTAGTTCTCTAAGTTTTTAATAGCTTCCCAGTCCTTTATCTTTGCATTAATGTTTATAGACGACAACAAATATTATGTAAAACTTAGGAAATTAAGGACATGGCGTTCAGTTGATGGTCAATATCTTGCATTTAGTTTGAGGAGGGACTATATTAGGTGAGCTGGAATAGGATTTTTTTTTTGATTTAAGATTTCCTTTGTTCAAATGAAATGCTGGAGTTGTACAAAAGATAAGATGAAAATTTAAGAGTTTTTCTCTCTCTTGAAATGTCTTAGCTATTACATTTGAAGAAGAAAAGAAATAGTGTTTGGGCCAACTTTATTGTCATAGTAAATAGCATAAAAGAGGCATTAACTGACAATTCAAATCTTGCTTCAGTATAATCTTAATATTCCAAGGAAGAATGATGATTATGCAGCAAGGAGATGCCCTAAAAGTACCAACAGATTCTTACATGAAAGGTGCTATGCAATGGCACCAAAATATAACTGCTTTAAGGCAGTGGTTCTCAACCTTTTTCTTTCCACTCACATACCACTTTAAGTATTCCCTATACCATAGGTCCTCTGTGATTAGTAAGGGATTGCTTAAGGTGGTATGTGGGTGGAAAGAAAAAGGTTGAAAACCACTGTTTTAATCATCCCTAATTGATTGGTCATGTGCACTCCAAAGGAAATGGGCCAATGACAATTTTTCTCAAGCAAACTATTTTGGTAACAATTGGGTCTAGAGCAGTGATTCTCAGCCTTCCCTTCCCACTCACATCCCACCTTAAGTGGTATGTGAGTGGAAAGAAAAAGGTTGAGAACCACTGCTTTAAGTCCTTTTAAAAATAGTAAAGCTCTTTTTCTCTGTTACCAAACATTAAAAAAATAACTACGGATTATTGATTTCCCCTGGGTTTTCTGGTTTCCTCTCACAACCCAAAGAGATGAATTGTTACATTAATTGGCTGCTATAAATTGCCTTGGTGTATAGGCGAGAGGCATAATCTGGCGAGGAGAATAACATAGCATCTATTTAGGGTGTGCATAAATGATGTGAGAGCACGGACAGTGGACCGAACAGTGTGGTTCCATGCCATTTGATTCTCCAATGTAGATTATTCATCATTCATTATGTTTTCAATTAAACAATAACAGCAGAAAATGTAAAAAGAGAGTTTATTTTCCATTAAAGTTTATAACTTTGAAAATTTGCTTAGGTTTTTTTACAATGTAAGTAAGGTTGACAACATTCATTATGATCAGCATCAGATACAGGTCATTTGAGACTATGTAATCTTAATCCTGAAAGGAACAAATGGAGAGGAATCTGCATGGGAGATGTACATAAGGTATTGAGTCTATATTGAGAGGAAAGCAGAAGAGATGGTAGCAATCCATTTTCCATTATCTAACATGTCCATACTCTTTTGGTACATTTATTTCTGAGCTTTGAGCAACTTAATATATAGAAAACAGTCTTATAATTCTTGCTGTTTCACATCAGAGATTGTGAAAAAAACTGTCTACCATATAACAGGAGGCTGATATAACTGTCTGAGAATTGTATCTGCATGCCATGAAACAACATTTAAATATCTGACCACAAAAATAGGATGTGATTGTTTGGTCATACCAATGAATGCTACTCTGTTAGAGTAGTTGTGTTTTGGATATGATATGAAACCGAGGAGCAGAGTTCTTTGTTGTGAAAGTGAAAAAAAAGTATTTCCAATATTTTCTGTTGAAATAAAAATATCAGGCTGCTAATTTTTCCAGGGTACAAATCGATTTAGTTGGCACTAATCTAAAATGAAATTTTCAATTAGCATCTTTGCTGGATTCCTTCATTACTTCAGTGTGAGTTGGCAAAATGTCTCTGATCTGGATATGCCAATTGTCTAGTTGTTAAAGTTACGCCCTTGGCACATACGTTGCATCTTTGGTGACCTGGAGTGGAGGGGGCGCTGGAGGAGGCGGGGGATGGAACCTGTGATTCCCTAGCCCAAGTAAAACATGATGTGTCCATCAATACCGCAGAGTTTCTGGCAGCACATTTTAGCATCATTAAAGTCGCCCATCTCTGGTTTATCTTGCATTCTCCAGCAAATGTAACACTGGAGGCTATTTCTATTTTTTGACCATTTATTGTCACACTGTTTTATGATTTATATTCTTTGTAATTTATATCTGATTTTTTTAAAAACATGATTTTCAGGGATAAGTTTACATTCAACTTCTGTGGTGGTGGAAATCATGGCTATGATAATGAGTATAAAAGCATGCAGGTAAATAATTAAATATATCGAATTATGTTTTTAACATAGTTGATCTTTTTAAGGATATTGAATTCTTGTTCTGAACTTGGTACTTAAAATTATTAAATCTCATTTGACACAATTAGCCTGCTTTCCAAAATATGCATTATTGGTCCTGACAATCACCTACAATAACCAGATTAGAAATTTGAATAAAATATTTGTCTATTTTGGAAATCATAAGGAGCATTATAACTTTCTATTAACCTTGAAGTCATCCGGACCTATCTCAAAGGTGAATAAAATGGAGAGGAAGATGTTTCCTAAGGGTTATAACTCGGGTCATTCTTTGAACAAGATCACAGAAATTATCTGGAAATTATCAGTTGCCAATAGTGTGGTAAATGTAGTAAAAAATGGAGAGGTAATTTTAGGAATCAATTTCCAGCAGTGAATTTCAGTGATATTGCACCATGACATTTAACTGTATTATTACCATTACAATTAAACTGTAAAAAGGCAAAAGTTAACATACAGCTGTTGCGGAGAAAGAAGCAACTACCGACACCAGGGTAATGCTTCGGAAGAGTTTTATTAGCAAGGTATCTTGGAGAGCATGCCCAGTACCCAGCCTGAGCTTGCTCTGCTCACAGCCAGTTTTAAAAGAGTTTATATACAATAAATACCAGTGCATTCCTGCACGTGGGCTTCCTGTTATCATTGTCAAAATTTGGCAATAATTTAATCATTGTTTCACAGAATTCCAAAGCTTATCATGTCTGCAGATAAGCGTGTCTCCAGATAAATCACAACCTTGAGGTTCCCTGCCTCCACTTAAGCAATATGCAACTGACTCTTGTATGTTCTTGTAAGCAACTTGTGGGTGAACCGTTAACCCTTTGTGTTGCGATTTTCCTCCACAACAGCTCAAAGTTCCAATCTTCAATTTTTAGTTAGTGAAGTATTCCACTCATAGCGTTGACTTGTACACGTGCAAAATTCACAGAAATATTTACTCATGTAAAGAACTGTAACATATACCCTAATTCAATTTCCAGTGAAGATTACCTGCAAAATGGAATAAAATAGATATTAATTTGGGAGACTGAAAATAGTTACGCTCATGAATGATCCATTGTAAGTGTTATTACATAGTTAAGCCCTGTTTCTTGGAGAATTCTTTTTGGAAGATGTAAGAGCATTCATTCAATTTGAACTTTTTATTTAATAATCTATGTTTGTGATTTGTGTTCCCTTTCTTTTGTCTTGATGGAAAATTCCAGGCAATCTTTATAGGTAATGGGCCTGGCTTCAAATTCAAGACAGAGGTTGATCCGTTTGACAATATAGAACTCTACAATTTAATGTGTGGTAGGTACTTTGATGCTTGAACAAAAACTACAGTTGAAAGGAATTTTTCAAGTGGGGAGCCTCATAGGCTCTTGAAAGTGCAGATGTATCAGGGCACATTGAGTTTATTCTTGGCTTTAAAGTTAACTTTTGCAACTTGCTGTGTTGTATTTTAGGGTATCTTAATCATTGGTCCTATCCTTAAGTGGTCTCTTACTGTCACATTTTCTCAATAAGCAAGAGTAGTTATAATTGCAAACATTTGGACTTATCTGAACCGGAGTCCATTTTCAAAACATACTTCTCAATATTCTGTGAAACTTGTGTTTAAAGTAATTTATTTATTGTGTTATGTTACTTTTTCTATATTGTTCTGCAATGTTATTGGAAAATAGATGGAATTGGGATTGCCTTCTGAAATGGTATATGAGATTTGTATTTAAACAGATCTAACACATGCAAAATTAACATCTGGAAAAATAAAAGTACTTTAGGACAAATCCATAGATTCCTTTGTTAGATTTTAAATTCAGTAAATACAGTAAAAACCCATGGTATCTGGCACCTATGTGGAGTGGAGATGCCGGATAAGTGAATTTTCCAGTAGCTTGAGTTTGTGTGTTGTGTGATTGTTGAATTAACCACTAGGGGACACCAATTCAAATGTTGGTACTTTTTACCTATTTATTTTCCACGATACTTTGCCAGTTGCTTGAATTCTGGATGATGGGGATTTTACTGCACATGTTGTTTACTCTGTACCCATGTCACATTTTTCTCTGGCACCAATTCAGAAGTCAAAACTTCAAGCTAAATCATTGATGCAGTCACCAGGATGTTCTTTATCGACTACAGTTCAGCATTTAACACCATCACCCCCTCAAAACTCATCAGCATACTCCCAAGACCTGGGACTCGATACCCCACTGTGTAATTGGATCCTGGATTTCCTCACCTCAGACCACAATCAGTGAGGAGTGATGAGAACATCACCTCCACAATCTTAATCAGTTCCGGAGCACGACAGGGCTGTATTCTTAGCTCCCTCCTCTACTCACTTTACACCTACAACTGTGTGGCTCAGTACGATAATCACACCATCTACAAATTTGCAGATGATACCATGATAGTGGGTTGTATAAGAATAAAGGTGATGAATCAGCATATAGAAAGGAGATTGAAAACTTGGCTGAATGGTGCACCAACAACAACCTTGCACTCAATGTTACTAAAACCAAGGAGTTGATTGTTGCATTCAGGAATAGAAAACTAGGGTATATGATCCAATGATCATTGGGGGATCAAAGATGAAGAGGGTGAGCAAATTAATTTATTGGGAGTTACTATCTTGGAGTATCTTTCCCGGAACCAAAACACTAATAGCTTTGTGAAGAAAGTATGTCAGAGCCTTTGCTTCCTCAGGTGTTTGCAGAGGTTTGGTATGACATCAGAAACCTTGGCAAATTTCTACAGAAGTGTGGTAAAAGGTGTGCTGAACATTTGCATCACAGTCTGGTACGGGAACACCAATACCCCTGAGCATAAAGCCCTCCAAAAAGGTAGTGGACACAGCCCAGGACATCACAGGCAAAACCTTTCCCACTACTGAGAACGTCTACAGAAAATTCTGCCATCGGAGAGCAGCAGCAATTATCAAGTTTCCACACCACTCAGCACACACTCTGTTCTAGCTGCTACCATAAGGAAAAAGGTATAAGTTTCATAAGACCCACACCACCAAGTTCAGGAACAGCTGCTACCCCTCCACCATCAGACTCCTCAATAACAAACTCAATCAGGAACTTATTTACAGATTCTTACTTGTGCACTTTATTGATTTTTTATAAAAATCTGTGGTTACGGAGTCCAGAGGACCCCAAAAACCATCAGTAATAGATATGCACTACAACACAGGGTTACTTAAACAGAAGTCGTTTTTAATTATATTTGAACAAGAAAACAGTATTAAACTTTAACTTATTACTTAACCTACTTAATCCCCCCTCTAATACTAAGCGCAGGTGTGGGTAATGTGTATTTAAGATTAGAAAAGTTCTTTGGATCACAGTCCAATCTCACTGGTTGCAGGCAATTCTTGTACTGTGTACAGAGGTTAGCATTAACAAAGTTCACCAGTCTTTGGTGCTTAACAGGCAAATGATTACCACTCAGAAGGGTTATTGATGGTTTTTAGAGAGAGAATCCTCTTCTACGACATCCACAACTGATTCCTCCTCAATCAGTCTTGCTGATGAAACTTGCTCCCTGCAGGGTTCTCCAGATGATCCGCCTTCTTTCAGGTCACCTTTCAGACAGACAGCCTTCTCCTTTGACCAGACAGTCTTCCAAAAGTTTGTCAGCTTTGTCCTTTGGGAACTGATTTCTGTCTCCTCTCTCTCTGTTTTCACACCCTCCCTCTCTGAGAGCAAAACTGTTCTTCCTGCCTGCAAAAAATCACATGCTCTCCCAGGCAAGCTGATACTTTGTGGCTCTTTTTGCAAAAAGCATTCTGCAAATTCTGTTTTAAAATGTGTGTGTGCAACCTGCTCTACCAATTCCTCCCGAGCCACCCTCGACCCTGTCACACTGTACTGCACAGCATGTTTGTTTCCAGATTTTTTTTTACATGTGTAGTTTTTTTTTGCACTAGTAGTTCTGCCTCACCCACAGGAAAAAGAAACTCAGGGTTGTATGTAATGCACTGTATGTACTCTGAAATCTGATTTCTTCATGCATATCATTTGTAAGAAGTGCTGAAGGAAGAAAACTGACAAGCTTGTTGTATTTCTCTTAGATTTGTTGAATATCACACCTGCACCTAATAATGGATCTCATGGTCGCTTAAATCATCTGCTGAAGAATCCTCTCATGAATCCTGCACTCCCAGCTGAGGTATCTGGTGCTTCCCACTGTCCCTTCACCACGCTGACTCCAAGTGATAATCTGGGATGTTCATGCAATGATTCAGTAAGTAGATGACCAGCAGCTTAATCAACTGTTTGCAAACTTCTCTGAGTTTTATAAAATGATTTCTAGATGAATATTCTAACTCTTAACATCAAAAGAATGCATTTATTCCCCTTAGACTATTAGCATTAAGAAAATGAATGAGAGAATCAACCTGACTGCTAATGAAGGTAGGATAATATATTGCTCTCACGAGTGTTTTCTTGTGAGAAAGATTTAGCATTTCTGAATGTGTAGAATATTTGGAATATTATGACAATTTTAACAGTTAATTATGGGAAAAAACTCTACCCAAATACTAGAATAATGCTTGTTATTACAAACCACAGTTGTAAAATATATTGCATGTTTGAAAGATGTAGGCTTCACTCATGTGATGCCAATATTATAACATAAAAAGTAGGAGAAGGAGTAGGCTATCTCCAACCTCAACTCTGAGGCTATGCCTTCTAGTTCTGGTCTCCCTTTACCAGTGGAAACAACTTCCTTCACTCATGTGATGCCAATATTATAACATAAGAAGTAGGAGAAGGAGTAGGCTATCTCCAACCTCAACTCTGAGGCTATGCCTTCTAGTTCTGGTCTCCCTTTACCAGTGGAAACAACTTACCTTCCTCCATTTTATCTATGCCTTTCATAATTTTGTATGTTTCGATGCGAACCCCTTCCATTCTTCTACATTCTAATTAGTAAAGTCCCAGATGACTCATCTCTCCTCATAGGCTAACCCCCTCATCTCTGAAATCAACCTGGTGAACCTCCTGTGTAACGCCTCCAAAGTCAGTACATCCTTCCTCAAGTAAGGAGACCAGACTATGCAGTACTCCAGATGAGGCCTTACCACTACCTTGTACATTTGCAGCATAACCTCCTTGCTCCTAAATTCAGTCCCTGTAGCAATGAAGACCAACATTCCATTTTCCTTCTTGATAGCTTGCTACACCTGCAAACCAACATTGGCTATAGATCAAACTATTGTACCCTCCATTTGTATGAGAAACTCAATCATACTGTGATTTTACCTGTCTCTTTGCACAGGACCTCATCCAAGATAGAGTGTTCCCTTGAAGGTTCATGCACAAGCACTCCCAGGTCCTTCTGAACAGCAACATGCTACAATTGCTTGCTATTTAAATAATAATAATAATAATCTGATCTTCTGTTTTTCCTTTCAAAGTGGATAATGTCATACTTATTAACATTGCAGTCCATCTGACAGACCCTTGCCCACTCACTTAATCTATCCATTGTATATCTCTCTGCAGAGTCTTTGTATCCTCTGTACAATTTGCTTTTCCACTTAATATAGTGTCATCATTAGCTACATTATACTCTGTCCCCTCTTCCAGATTGTTAATGTATATCATGGACAGTTACAGGCCCAGCACCGACCCCTGTGGCACACTGCGCACCACTAATTGCCAACCAGAAAAACACCCCTGTATCCTAACTCATAGCTTTCTATTGGTTAACCAATCCTCTATCTATGCTAATTCGTCACTCTATGCATCTTTATCTTGTGTATTTCTTTTATGCGACACCTTATCGAATGCCTTCCAGAAATCCAGATAAACAATGTCCATCTATCTATTGTGCTCATTTTATCCTCAAAGAACTCCAGTAAGTTTGTCAAAAAGGACCTGCCTTTTCTGAATCCATGCTATGTCTGCCTAATAGATCTATTTCACTCCAGGTGCCTCACTATTTCTTCTTTAATGATAATTTTAAGCATTTTCCCAACTATAGATGTTAAACTAACTGGCCTATAATTCCCTCTCTTTTGCCTACATCCTTTTTTGAATAGTGGTGTGACATTCAACATCTTCAAAATCAGAGAGCCCAGAGTCTAGAAAACTTTGGTAAATTATCACTAAAGCCTTTACTATAGCTTCTGCCATTTCATTTATACCCTGGGATGCATTCCATCAGGACAAGGGGATTTATCTATCTTTAGACCCACAAGTTTTCTCATTACTTTAATGATAGTTGTTATGTCCAGGACCCCTCCTCCCATTGCATCCAAAACATCTGTCTTTGTCATGGTAGATGTGTCCTCCACCATGAAGGCTGACAGAAAATAGTCATTCAAAGTCACAGCCATTTCCTCATTACACAATATCAACTCCCCATTCTCATCTTCCAAGGGACCAACCTTTACTGTATTGACTTTATATAATTATAAAATTATAAAATTATAAAATTATATAATTATAAAAACTAACTGTTTTACATGGGCTACCTTCCCTCTCTTTATTGCTCACTTCATGGTTCTTGGTTCTTGGTTGCGATTTAACCTTTTCCCACTATTCTTGACAACTTTGTACACAAGCTTTCAGTTTGGTGCTTTCCTTTGTTTCCTTAGTTATCCAAAGCTGGCTATCCCCAGTCTTACTGCCCTTGTTTTCAATTGGAATATATTTTTGTTCAGTACTGTGAAAAATCTCTGAAAGTCTTCCATTGCTCCTCAACCATCCCTTGATATAGCCCGTGTTCCCAGTCTACCCTGGTCAACTCCTCTCTCATCCCCTGTAGTTTCCCTTGTTTTGGCATAATGCATTGGCTATAGACCAAACTATTGTACCCTCCATTTGTATGAGAAACTCAATCATACTGTGATTTTACCTGTCTCTTTGCACAGGACCTGATCCAAGATAGAATGTTCCCTTGAGGGCTCAGTAACATACTGTTCAAGAAAGCCGTCCCAGATGCATTCTAAGAAGTCCTCCTCAAGGTGGCCTTGACCAACCTGATTCACTCAATCTATCTGGATGTTAAAGTCCCCCATGATAACTGCTGTTCCATTCTTTCATGCCTTCAACATTTTTTGGTTTATTCCCTGTGCCATTGTAATGCTCTTATTGGGTGGCCTATAGACAACTCCCACCAGTGTTTTTTTTTCCCTTTACTATTCCTACATTCAACATTTTGCTCCTTCTATCTTACATCATCTCTCACTATTGCTTTAATCTCATCCTTAACTTAGACCACCTCCCTTACCTTCCTTGTTACCTCGTATCCTTGAATATTTAATTCCCAATCCTTGCCACCTTGAAACCATGTTTCTGTAATGGCTGCTAAATCATACCCCTTTGTACTGATTTATGCCAGATTCACTGACCTTGTTTTGAATGCTACGGGCATTCAGATAAAGTGTCCTTATTCTCGTTGTGCTTTTAAAATCAAATAGAGTCTGCCCCTTTGAACAGATTATACCTCCCTCAATACTGGTGCTAATTTCCCAAGAATTGGAACTCACTTTTCCCACATCAATCCTTAAGACATGCATTTAACTCTATAATATTCTGGACCTTGTGGCAATTTGCACATGGCTCAGGTAGAAATCCAGGGATTGCCACCTTTTTGGATCTGCTTTTTAATTTGGTCCCCAGCTCTTCAAACTCCCTTTTTCCTAATTCTACCTATGTCATTGGTACCCTTATGGACCACGACAACTCGATCTTTCTCCTCCCACTGCAAATTTGCCTGCAGGTCAGATAAGATGTCCTGAACCCAGGCACAAGGCAGGCAACTCAGCCTTCAGGATGCTCTATCTCTGCAACAGAGAACTTTGTCTATTTCCCTGTAATAATACAGATTCTATCACCAATGTGTATATGTATAGATTGTAGTGTAGGATGATTGTGATTGGCTGAGAGCATAGCCACGCCTACTGGCAGGTCTTAAAGGGTTGCTCCTAGCCAGACCAGATCATTCTGGACTGGTCGACTTACATCTGATACGCTCCAGTCTTCTAATTAATAAAAGCCTTGGTTTAGATCAACAAGCCTTTGATTCTTTCGACGTGCTCTACATCCCCTAACTATATTATTCGTGATTACCACTCTTTTCTCTCCTGTCTTGAGTGACTTCCTGAACCACAGTGCCATAGTTAGGTTGCTCATCCTTCCTGCATCCCCCACTCTTATTCACACAATCTTGTGAGACAAGATCAAGGGCTGAAGCTCCTCCCGCACTATCTCTTGGATCCCACTACCTACCTTGCTTGCAGTCACTTACTCTTGTCCTTGACCACAGGCTGAATTTGAGGCACCTATCCTTATGGGCATGACTGCTTCCTGAAATAAAATATTGAGGTACCTCTTCCCTCTCCCTGATGTTGATGCACCATCAATAATTTCAAAGACTAGAAGTTGTAGGGAAACTGATAGGCTTTTATTCACAGCAGAATTGATGTCCGTCCATGCTTGTTGACTGTCCTGGACTGAGCAGGGGCCTGAGGCACAATCTCCTTTATTCAGGGGTCAGTAGGAGGACCCTACACAGTCATCAAGGGGTGTATCCTAGAACATCCAAACATGTATGCAGCATATCCATATATACAGTGGTTTACCACAGATATGTCATAGTGTTTGATGCTCAGATTACGTCACTAATTTTGAGACCGAGTTCTTCAAGCAACCAACAATTGCTGCAGATGTAGTCATCAGGAACCACAATGAGATTCAACAACTCCCACAGCATGCAGCCACAACACATCAACTGATCCTGCATGCCTAATTTATTTGATTACCTCTAATTTAGTGACTTTTAGATAAACACTGCAAAAGCCTTACCTACTCTTCACCCGTGCCTTCTCGCCAAAGCCTCAAAGTTCCACTCCTACACTGTGCCACTCACACACTGGTCACTCTACACTGGTTGCTCAGCTTGAGCTTCCCTTCATTTTATTTTTTACTGCCCCTTATCTACAGCTCTCACTCCAACCAATCACTGCTCTGTTTAATGTTTAAACTGCCTTCCAACCAACACAATGGTCCCAACACTTATAAGTTGCCGCGATGTACCATCAATAATTCAAAAAAGGCTGAGTAGTGAAAAAACATCAGACTTTTAATAGCTAAAGAACAGAGCACTATCGAACAACCATCCACCTTCTTTACCGATCAATGCAAAAGTAAAAGGATGGCATACAAGGGGCTATGGGTAGGATCGGTCTCGGGAGGTGTGCCCAGTCAGTGTCACAGTGTAATAGTGGTTTATCACAGGCCGAGACCTCACTTTGCTTCTTTTTTAACTCTGAATTTGCAAAGAAATTACTTTGATGCATGGAATATACCTGCACCAGAGCTAAATGTTTTCACTATTCAGTCTTGCTGAAGGGTTCTGACCTGAAACTTTAGCCATTCTTATTTTCTCACTGATGCTGCTTTACCTGCTGAATTCCTCTAGCAGGTTGTTTTTTGCTCCAAATCCCAGGATCTGCAGTCTCTCTTTTTATTCATCTAAATTGAGCTATTGTAGAAAATTAGATGCTGATTAAGAGAGGTATTTCTAATTTTAGGGGCGTTCAATCCAAATACTTTATTTCTCAAATTATAATTCAATCCTTCTACTTACATAAAATTAACATTAGGTTCACAAAATTACATACATACAATATAGCACAGAAAGAGGGCCTTTGATGCACTGACCATTAATCACATTGTTACTCCTTTTTTAGAAACAGGTGATAGTGAGAAAATTGGACCAGCATCACTTTCCAGCATCTATGTTGTGTATTATAACCATGAGACCATAAGATGTAGGTGCAGAATTAGACCATTCAGCCCATTGAGTCTGCTTTGCATTTTGACCATAACTAATTTATTTTTCTTCTCAGCCCCGTTTTTTTTTACTTCTCCCATAACCTTCGATGTCTCAACTAAATAAAAACCTATCAACTTCTGCTTTAAATATACCCAATGACTTGGCCTCTCCTGCTGTCTGTGGGCAGATTCCACAGATTCACCACCCCCGGTTAAGGATGTTCATCCCATCTCTGTTTTAAAGGGACATTCTCTTCTTCTGAAGCTCTGCCCTTTGATCCTAGCCACGCTCACTGCTGGAAGTATCTTCTCCACATAACTATGTCCAGGCCTTTCAGTATTTGAACTTTCAACTCAGGTTTCAATGAGATACCATCTCATCATTCTAAATTAAACCCAGTACCAGGCCAGAGTCCTCAAACACTCCTCATATATCAACCCTACGATTATTCTCAAACCTCCTCTCAGTACATCCCTCCTTGGATATCAGGCCTAAAACTGCTTCCAACACTCCAAATGCGGTCTGACCATTGCCCGGTGAAGCCTCCACATTATATTCTTGCTTTATATTCTACTCAATTTAATTTTTAAGTTCTAATCTTCTCAAAGTGAATACTTACATTGAATTTGTCTTCCTTTCTACCGAGTATACCTTTAGGGAATCCTGCACTAGGACTCCCAAGTCACTTTGGACTTCTGCATTCTGTCCCCATTTAGAAAATAGTCTTCATCTTTATTCATTCTACTAAAGTGCATGACCAAACACTTCCCAAAGCTTATTTCATCCGCCACTTATTTGCCCATTCTCCCAACCGATCCAAGTCCCCCTGAAGACTCCCTCCTTCCTCAACACACCCAGACCCTCTACCTATCTTTGTATCATCTTCAAATTTGACCACAAATCCATCGATTTTTGTCATGCAGATCATAAACATGTAACATGAAAAGTTGTGGAACACCACCAGTCACCGGCAGCTGACCAGAAATTACCCCCTTTATTTCCACTCATTGCCTTATGCTAGTCAGCCAATCTATCCATTACTTTTCCTGTAATACCATGGGCTCCCATTTGTGTAGCAGCCTCGTGTGTGCCACCTTGACAAAGGCCTTCTGAAAATCTAAGTAAACAACTTCTACAGACTCCTTTGTCTATCCTGCTTGTCAAATAATTCCAATGGACTTCTCAGGCAAGATCTCCCCTGAAGGAAACCATGCTGACTTTGGCCTGTTTTATCATGTACTTTTAAGTACCCCAAACCTCATTCTTAATAATGGACTCTTTAAAATTTTACCAACCACAAAGTCATAACAAATTCAGACCGGAAATAATGACTAACCATTTCTACCCATGGATGCTGTCTGACCTGCTGAGGTCCTCCAACATCTCGTTATCTACTGAAGTTAGCCTAACTCTGCTAATTTCCTGTCTTTTGCCTCTCTCCCTTCTAAAAGAGTGGAATGATATTTGCTATTTTCCAGTCTTCTAGAACCATTCCTGACTCTTTTGATTCTTGAGAAAATCTACAATCTCTTTAGCTACCTCTTTTAGAACCTTGGGCTGTAGTTCATCCAGTTCAGATGATTTATCCACCTTCAGACCTTTCACCTTCTCATTAGAAATAGTGATTACACTTTCTTCTGTCCCCTGACACTCATACCGCTGTTATCTTCCAAGGTGAAGACTGATGCCAAATACTTATTCACTTCATCTGCTATTTCTTTGTTCCCCACTTCACCAGTATCATTTTCCAGTGGTCCGATATCTACTCTTGACTCTATCTTAATCTTTATATATCTGAGAAAACTTTTGTTATCTTCTTCTGCAGTTTGGCTATTTTACCTTCATATTTCATCTTTTCTCCCTTTTTGCATTTTTAGTTGCCACCTGTTGGTTTTTAAAAGCTTCCCAGTTCTCTGGCTTCTCACTAATTTTTGGCAAAACTGTATGCCCTCTCTTTTGCTTTTATACTCTTTGACTCCCTTGTCAGGCATGGTTCCCTCATCCTCCCTTTAGAATACTGCTCATCTTTGTGATGAAACGATCCTGCACTTTCTGAATTACATCCAGAAACTCTTGTCATTGCTTAGCTACCAACAAACACATACCTTGGAGGTACACTGCTAGATAAAGATTTTCAGTCAGAAACATGACTCTCTGCCACTATCCTCTGTCTCCCATCACCGGGCCAATTTTAATCTTCTGATCTGGCCTACCATGTGAGGCTTGTCAAAAGTCTTACCAAAGTCCCTGTATACTATGTCTTCCATGCAGTTTTGTGTTGGGAATGTATCAGGTTTGGAGGGTTCATGAGCGACGAGTCTGGACACAAGTGCCACGTGGGAAACAAAGAGGAGAAGACTTCAAATGATAGTTAATCACTATTACTACTTAATAGCTATACAGACCTTCACATCGGACTAAGTTTGACTCTGATACCAGTGGCTGCCTATCTTCTGCAAGGTAGATGACAAAAACTATAACAGTATAAGTAGACACATCAGGTGCAAGAGTCCTTGATAGCAGTGGCTGTTTACCCTCCCATACTCTCCCACATGTGTAAACTCTAACAAAACGGGTACTTAAATGCACATACCCGGGTTCCCTGTACCAACAAAGTGAGGGGGGAGGGGGTGGTGAAGGGAGGGCAACTCATTGCTATGTACTGCCAAACAATAGTATGGTTCCACACCTTACCAATCACTCCTCCAGTGATGTCCACAGTTATGCGACCTGGTGTAGAGCAGCATTCATAGTCCAGGAACAAGGAGCAGAGAGAGAGAGAGAAGTGTCCCACATGTTGGAGTTTCTACTGATCTGAGTTGGGCATCTGACCAATGATGACACTGAGTCAATTAATGAGCCAATGGTAAGGTGTGCACTAATGGGAGGCCGGGGTCCAATCAGATTGACACGTGGTGTGACCTCTGACCAGGTTTCAGACAGGGAGGCTACATGATTCTCTGCAATCTACATATAACAATTTGTGAGATAGCATTTCTCTGCTGACTCCCCATTTCAGACTCTCCCTTTCCAAGTGAACATGAATTCTGTCTTGGTGAATTTGTTTTCCAATAATTTCCTGACCACAGATGTAAAACTCACCAGACTGTAATTTCTTGGCTTATCGCTACAGCCCTTTCCAAATAAGGAATATTGTTGACACACCTTCGGACTTCTGGTATCACTCAAGGCCAATGAATGTTCAAAACTCTCCATCACAGCCCCCGCAATTTCTTGCCTTGCTTCCATTAGCATCCATGAATGGATCCTTCAGGCGTTGTGGATTTGTTCAATTCAATCAGTGCCAATATCTTTAACACTCTTTCCAATACAAATATGTTTCAGAATATCAGTGTGCTTTTCTTCAAACTCTTCAACCTCCACATCTCCCTTCCTGGTGAATATCTATGAATATTGAAATAGTGAGATAAAGGGGTTTGAGCAGTTAGGTAAGGAATAGGAGCGGTTGGATAAGGGGTTTGAGCAGTTAGGTAAGGGGTCTGAGTTTTTCTCCTCTACTATTTTCTTTTTTCCTCTTTTTTTTATATTAGTTTTTTTTCCAGGAAAAGGCATATACTAGTTAGAATATGAATTATGGATATGATTTACAATGTATATGTTATTGATATACAGAATATCTTGTTTAGTTTATGTAACTGTCCATACCATCTTATTTAATTGTACCCTTTTGGTTTGTATGTTCTTTAGTAAAAACAATAAAAATATTTTTAAAAAAATATATATTGAAATAGTGACGCTCCTAACTCTCTAGAAGCATTCTGCATCTTAGGTCTGCGTCAAGATTCCCGTTCCATGCTGCAGAGCATCATGAAGGAACATTCTCTCACTAGCTAAATTACTTGAGAATCCTGAGATGCGAATGAGTAAGGGCTGAAGGAATTGGAGGAAGAGGGATGGAGGAACCATCTTAAATCTATCTAAGTCCAATCTCCGTACCTAAAAAAACCCAACTACAAATCCACCTTATTCACCATTCTATGCCTCACTCACTCTCTGTCAGTGATCAATCAAATATTCATCAGGCCACAAACTACAGTCTTAACAACATTTATAAACTCTATCTTGCCATATTTCACACAATAGTCAAGCAATGGCCCATATGCATTCCATTGTGCTATATTCTGTGTGCCTCTGTCAAAAGTTTGAAATTATCAACCAAAGGAATTAGCAAATTAATTGTTGTGGATTAGCCTTGTTAACCTTGTGTATCTTTTTAGTTAAAACAGCTGAAGCTGTAAACATGCCTTATGGAAGACCGAGAGTATTACAGAAGAACAGCATGTATTGTGTCTTGACTCAAAATTTTTACACGACTGGGTACAGCACTGATATTTTAATGCCTCTATGGAGTGCATATACTGTTGACAAATCGGTAAGTTTGTTGCTATCAATAACTTCACACTTCACTAATTAGGAACACCACATTCAGTGCAAGAAGTTGCGACGATATAAGTAAACTAAATGTGAAAAGGTGCTTCACAGAGAGGATGTAATGGTTGGAATAGGCAGTAAAATTGGATTTTTGAAGTCAATACATGTAGAAAGGCATGTAAAGAACAAAGAAATCTCATTTATCATAACAATTAAAGAGAACGGGGAGAATATATTGGGTTCCAAAGCATGTTGATTGCAAATCAGGATGAATTTATAGATGTAACTGACTGGAAATCTTTGCTCTTCACATTAGGAGGCTTTCAATATACTTTGTAGTAGAAAGGGCTTGGATTAATTAGTATCAGCCAATATACAGAAAGTAACATTCTATTGGTAACAAGGATTTTTGATATTATTACTTGAGAGATGATTATTGGTCACGACATTGGGAGAATTCCCCTTTCTTCTTCAATATTGTTACAAAAGCTCTCAACAGCAGAACGAGTGGGCACAGCCTCATTTTTACACTTCATAAAATCACAGCTTTTCTTGACTTTAGTGGATCATTAAGGTCTTCCTGCAGAATGTGATAATCTCCTAAAAAAGGACTTGAATCCACAACTAAATAAATCTTTTTTTCCATTTTAAATATATTGAAATTATATTAAAAGATAATGTGGTTGATATTTGTTTTCTTGGCATTTAACAAAAAAAACTCCACGTCTATACAAATGGCACAACATACAATTTAATTTAAAATTAGTCTTCTAATGCACAAGCTTCTCATCTCCAATTCAAGCTCTTTAAGATGTAGAAATAGATTTTGTACTAAATGGCGATACTCACCTTATGAGAATTTAGTAGGTTGTTGGAAGCAGGTATCTTTTTCAGTTTTAATTTGATGCCTTTTGCAGTCAATCACTGGCATCCAACAAAAACAAGTCTAGCAGTCTCACTCACGCACATGATGCAAAAAATAAAAATGTAACATTGTGGCGGTGTGAGCAGTGTAAGAAGCACAGCCACCATGCTGAGGGTCGTTAATGACTGTTTTATTTGAATTTGGCACATGCCCCTTTAAGGGCAGTGTTGGTTCAGTCACCACGACCGTGATGACATCACAATTGCTGCCCGGGGTGCGCCCCACGCAGGAAGTCTGAGTGAGGAAGAAACCCCCAACGGCGCCATCTTACCAGGGGTGCCCCGCCACGTGGCATTACAAGTGGGGCCGGTTCACCCTGAGTGAGTGCGCCACCACACAAGACCCCCCAGAACTGGCTACGCATCTTGCCGCTTGGGCGGGCGTCCCCGTCGCTTGCGCCTGGCTGTCTGCACTGGCTGCGACAAGTCCAGATGGGCTGCCTTCAGGCGGTCCACCGTGAAAAGTTTCTCCCTCCCCCCAACGTCCATTGTGAAGGTTCTGCCGGACCGGTGTAGGACCTTGTACAGACCCTCGTATGGGTGCTGTAGCGGTGCCACCTGTGGTCCTCTCCGAAAGAACACGAATTGGGCAGAATCTAGTTCCTTGGGGAGATGGGATGGCTGAGTGCCATGGTGTGCTGGGGGTGGTGGGGCCAGGGAGGCCAGTCTCTTGCAGATGTCTGCCAGCAGGTTCTCGTCCCCAGGTGCAGTGTCAGGTTCCAGGCCGAAGAACCCGCCGGGCAGGAACAGTGGTGCGTCATATACCATTTCCGCCGCTGAGGTTTGCAGGTCCTCCTTGGGTGCTGCCCTGATCCTGAGGAGGACCCAGGGTAGTTCGTCTGCCCAGTCCGGGCCGGTGAGTCTGGCCATGAGCGAGGACTTAAGGTGCTGGTGGAACCTCTCCACCAAACAGTTGGACTGCGGATGGTAGGCCGTGGTGTCGTGGAACTTGACCCCCCCGCCCCCAGGAGTTTCGCCATTTGGGTCCACAAAGCAGATGTGAACTGGGCACACCTGTCGCTGGTGATATGCGCTGGGACCCCGAACGGGTCGATTCACTGGCTGACCAGGGTCCTGGCGCATGTCTCCGCAGAGGCTTTCTTGATGGGGACAGCCTCGGGCCATCTCGTAGCTCGGTCCACCACCGTGAGTAGGTAATGCACCTCCCTGGACACCAGCAAGGGGCCAACAACATCTACATGGAGGTGCTGAAACCTGCATGCTGCCGAGTCGAAGTCCTGGATGGGAGCCTGAGTGTGCCGGTGGACCTTGGAGGTCTGGCACCTGGTGCAGTTCCTGGCCAGCTCCGCCACCTCTTTCTTAAGCCCGTGCCACATGAACTGCTCCGTGACCATCCGCCCGGTCTTCTTTACCACGGGGTGAGCAAGGTCATGTACCAGACTGAAGACTCTCGCTCTCCAGTGTGGTGGGACTACCGGATGCGGCGTAGCTGTTGAAACGTCATAGAGCAGCGTGTCCGGGCTGTTGGGTTCTTGGACGTCCTTGAGTTCGAGGTCTGAGATGGCGGTCCGCAGGGTTTGTGTCTCTGCATCAGTTCGCTGGGCCTGGGCTAGTTGTGCATAGTCCAACCCAGGAGCGAGAGTGTGTCCACCACCACATTGTCCTTGCCTTCCCTGTGCCGGATGTCGGTAGTGAACCCCGACACGTACAAAAGGTGGTGCTGTTGTTTGGCAGTCCACGGGTCATTGGCCATCGCCAGTGCCTGGGTGAGGGGCTTGTGGTCCGTGAAGACTGTGAAAGGCCTGCCCTCCGGGAAGTAATGAAAATGGAGGATGGCCAAGTAAAGCGCCAGGAGCTTCCGGTCGAAGGCGCTGTATTTGAGCTCTGGCGGTCGCAGCTGCTTGCTGAAAAATGCCAGCGGGTGCCATTATCCATCAAGCCATTGTTCAGGACTCCCCCGAATGCTGTAGCTGAGGTGTTCACGGAGAATGCCATGTGCTCCTCCGGCCATGAGTGCACTAGCAGCATCGTGCTGGCAAGGGCCTCCTTCGTCGCCACGAACGCCTTGTCCACCTCTTCCGGCCAGGATAAGGTTTTTTCTTTGGTGGCCATCAGTGTGAACAATGGGTTCGTGGTACGGGCGGCCCCGGGGATGAAACAATGGTAAAAGTTCACCACCCCCACGAACTCCTGCATGCCTTTAAGGGTGGACGGTTTGGGGAAACGTTGGATGGCCGCCACCTTCTCCAGCAACAGGGCAGCCCCAGCTGCTGAAATGGTATGCCCCAGGAACTGGAGGGACTCCTTGACAAGCTGGCATTTGGCCACATTGACAGTAAGGCCGAAATCTGCCAGCCAGGCAAACAGGGTGCGGAGGTGGGCTTTGTGCTCCTCGCGGTTGTGACTGGCAATCAGTATATCATCCAGGTAGTCCAAGTCCTCTCCCACCACATCCATGAGGCGCTGGAACATCCGGGCCGCATTCTTTAAGCCAAACAGCATGTGGAGGAACTCAAAGAGGCCGTCTTACCCACATCGTATGGGTGCACCGGGATCTGATGATATCCCCGCACAAGGTCCACTTTGGAGAAAACCCGTGCGCCGTGGAGGTTGGAAGAGAAGTCCTGTATGTGGGGAACCGGGTACCAGCCCCCAGATGATTTTTGGACCATGTAGCGTGGCGATGCCCAGGCACTGTCTGAGTGTCAGACGATTCCCAGCTCCTGTAGTCTGGAAAACTCTTCCTCCGCCTGCTGGAGCTTTTTGGGTGGCAGCTGTCTGGGCTTTGCATGCAGCGGGGGGATGTGGTGGAAGACCCCGTGCTGGGGCAGGGCAGCGTCGAAGCGTGGCTCAAAGATGGCGGGGAACTTGTGGAGGATGTCAGAGAACTCATCCCTGGTGGTTGCTATGGTTGTGATTTTCGGCTTGCAGGCGTCTGTCATGTCCAATTGTACAGAGTGGAACATGCGAGCATTGACCAGCCTCTTGCCCTTCATGTTGACTAGTAGACCATGAGCCCTCAGGAAGTCAGCCCCTAACAGTGCAGTACCCAGTGAGGCTAGCACGAACCTCCAGTGGAATTTTTCCTTGCTGATCAGGATCTGTGCCCTGTGGATGCTGTAGGTATTGATGGTGGAGCCGTTGGCTGCCCGCAAGGTTGGACTGCGAGATCGGTTCTAAGTCTCTAAGGCTGTGGGGGTTAGGACCCTGTATCCACCAGGAAGCTGCGGCCAGTGGATTTGTCCGTAACATGAAGGAGGCTGTTCATGAGCCATCACAGCCATCAACAGTAGCTGGCCTGGTCATTTCCTTGAAACCCACAAGGTTGTCGGCACTTACGGGCTTGCAGTCCCCAGTGCTGATGGTAGAAACACCAGGTCGACTGGCTCTTCTCTGGCTTGGTCTTGGGGGCGGCTTGCAGTCGGCTGATTCCCAGTCGTGCCACCTGATTGAGGGCTGCCTTGGTCTCCCTCTTCATTTGCCAGAGGGCATCTGCCTGGGCCGCAGCTTTGCGTGGGTCTGAGAAATCCTCACCAGTGAGGAGCAGCTGGATGTCCTCCGGCATCTGCTTGAGGAAAATTTGGCGGAAGAGAAAAAGGGCTTGTGGTCTTCCTCCAGGGCCAGAATTTCATCCATCAGCGCCGAGGGACTGCAGTCTCTGAGCCCTTCCAGGTGCAGGAGCCTGGAAACCTGTTGCTGGGGGGTGAGTCCAAATGTCCCCAGCAGCAGGTCTTTGAGGGCAGTGTACTTGTCCACAGCCAGGGGGTGGTGGATGAGGTCATCCACCCTTGCTGCCGTGTCTTGGTCCAGCGCATTCACGATGTGGTAAAACATCATGGCGTCTGTGGGGATGTTTCGAAGCTGGAACTATGCTTCCGCTTGCCTGAACCATGTCCTCGGGTGGTGAGTCCAGAAGAGGGGGGAAGCTTGATCGAGATGGCGTTAACCTCTGTCCAATCCATGGTTCAGAGTCCAGAAAAAAGTCTGGGTTCATCGGGGTCACCAATGTGGCAGGTGAGCAGTGTAAGAAGCTCCTTGAGACCCGCTGAGGGTCATTAATGACTGTTTTATTTTAATTTGGCGGGTGCATCTTTAAGTTGGTTCAGTCACCACGTGCATGATGACGTCACAATCGCTGCCATGGATGCATGCCATGCGGGAGGTTTGAGTGAGGAAGAAACCCCCAACAGTGCCATCTTCCCAGGGCTGCCCTGCCACATGGCATTACAAGCAGAGCTGGTTCGCCCTGAGCGATTGCGCTGCCACAACATTTTCATTCTTGTATAGAAAGCAAATTAAATCTGGGAAATCTGCACAGAATTAAGAAAGGTAGTTTACTATGAGAAAAAAAGAACGTTAAAAAAAAATTAAATATTCTTGTGGAAGAATGAGACTCCTTAATTGTAAGTTCAGTTATCAGAGCCTGCAATGCTGTTAATAAAGACTTGATTATCCTGGCAGGGTAATTATTGTTGTTTTATTTTGGACTGAGAATAAATTGTTGATGTTCATAACAATAGCATTTCCTGTTGAGACAACAGGGACATGTTTATCTCTGCATTTGAAAGTACACACTGCGAAGCCAGATGTTCCCAATTTTGCATGATAACAATGCTTAAGTAACTCTCATTGCCTTGTTATTGAAGGAATCACTGCTACTTCTGAGCCATGAGGAAATTCAGAATAGGCCGGATGATACGGAAATAGAAAAAGATAAGTGGAAGGAGAAAGAAACTAAAGGGTGAATGAAAATGAGCTTTGATTTCACTGATGTAAACCCAAAGCAAATGGAAAACAAAGCAGGAGGAATGGAATAGCCCAGAGAGTAAATAAAGAAATGATCAGGAATGAGATTGATGTTCTGATTATGAGGAAAAAAAGTGACAGAGACAGAAGAAAGTGAAATGAAAAAAAAAGTGAGGTGTCAACAACCAGAAATAACTAAGAAGCCCAAGTAAACCTCATTGGAATGTTGGTGCATGGGCGAGATGTGGGAAGTGGATGTGGTTTGGTGACTAATAATGCTGTGTTTGTGCTATAGTAGTGAAAACCTTCTAACATTAAACAATCCTAACAGGAACAAAAACCACTGGGGGGAAAAAAGAATTTCCCCACATCCTTAGTGAAATTCCAATATTAAAATGGTCCAGCAATATTGAGGCATAACATTGTACTGCAGATTTTTTTTCATCGGTTGATTAGTAGTTTAGATCTCTGAACTTCAACAAGAAACATTATGGGCTAGTGGAGGCTGGCTTCATGCTACTAAGAACACACTCTATCCTTGGTGAAGAGAAGATGCATGAGGGTGATAAAGGCCACAGGGAAGTGCCTGGGGTTATTTTAACCTGTCAGTAAGAACTCCATCTTCTCAGGCAGGCTGTTTGAATGACTCACTTCCACTCCAGTTTTGTGGTTCTGAGTCGGTTGACGTTCAATGTGGGGCCCACAGACTCTATGGTAGGAGGACAACAGGTACTTGATGGAGCAAGCAGAGTGGATAATTTTGCAGGTGGTTTGCTACTAACATTTTTGCTGAGCTTCTGTTACATGGACCTGAGGTTCTCAATCCACCCTGAATGCTCTTCTATTTTGACAAGTCATTCACACCAGTAATTTGCACAAGTTAGTGAGGATGCCACACTTTATAAAGGAATTTTGAGAACATCTGTGAATTATTTCCTATCTCTCTTGGCCAAGCTCTTGCTGTTATAGAACTTGAAATACAGTCATTGTCTGAGGAGTTTGGTGTCACAACTGACCTTGGCTGTCCATCAGAACTCAGTGAATGTTACTAGGAAGAGGACACAGTGCAAGGGATGTTGTTTGGGAGGGACATTGACATTAATCTGCTCACATTTCCAGGGGATTTGTAGGAGAATGCAGAGACCACATTGGCCACATCTCCCTCATGTGTTAAAATGCCTGCTGTTGATAGTCCTTGAGTCAAAAACATAAAAATGGCAGGGATCCCTGCTGCCTTATAGTCCGTGAACCTTTTGCTGAGTATGAGATATTAATTGTTAAACATTTTTTTTCAGATGGGCAAAAGTTGTGTTGGCACATTGAGATGTAGGCAAATTTCATTATCAATGTTTACCCTCATTTAGATATGGAAAGCTGTCCATGCTTACTGAGATTTTAGTGACAGAAGCATCCTCCAGCTGCTATCTACACATTCAATCCCTTTAATCACCCCCCCCCCCTTCTCTGTCTGTCTATTGCTTACTGGCCCCTGTCTCACCCTTCCCTCTATCATCTTTATATTGGCTATCTTCCCTCTTCACTCAGTGCAATGCAGGGTCTCATCCAAAACATAACAATTCATTTCCATGTTGTGTTCCTCGAGCACTTTTGTTTACTGGGATTTTGTTCTGGACCCTTTACTATTGAAGTGCAATGTTGTATAGGAGGGGAGATGCTTCATTTTGCACGTCAAGTGTAAAGCCCATTCGCTTGCATGTTTCAGCGATCAACTCTATGATGGGTTGGAACTCGTTCTCCAACTGTACACATCCACACATGCCATCGGTCTACTACAGAAGCTGAAGTGACTTGATTTTAGAATGGAGGTGTGACAAGCTAAACAGTTTCCCATTTGCCTTTTAGATTGGTACCATTCAGCAACAGACTTATGGAAATGAGATGTGGTATTGCACAAGAAAGAAAGATGTTTTGTGGTAATGATGCAACCTTGTGACAACAGTTTGCATTGAAAAGTGGGTCAGTTGTGAGCCTGTTGGTTAGGGTCATGGCTTACATGCTATAATTTAGAACATATGAGAAGGAAACCAATATTTCTGAACAGCCACATGTAAGAAGGATTCTCTAACAAGGCTGATAGAATGAAAGGATTTTATGAGGTCTTACTTAGCTATGTCTAAGAACTCTAGCTGCTCTCTGCATAATTATTTTTTATTTGCCACTCAGTAAAGATGATGTCACTGTCCTTCTAGATCAGACCTGGGCAATGTATGGCCTCCGGGCCACATCCGCCCCTTTGGCTGTCCCTGACCGGCCCGCGTAGGTTAATCGGAAATTAGAAAATAAAACTTAGATAAGTTTACCCCATGCATGGATTAAAACTTCATTGCTTTTATTTTGAAGGTGTCTTTTTTTGCGCAAGTTATGTACGCACGTAGGCTATGCACATTTACATATGTAGTAGCCACCCTCAACATTCATTGGAGCGACTTCATCCCTAACATTGAAGTATTCGAGATGGCAGAGGCCGACAGCATCGAATCCACGCTGCTGAAGATCCAACTACACTGGGTAGGTCACGTCTCCAGAATGGAGGACCATCGCCTTCCCAAGATCGTGTTATATGGCGAGCTCTCCACTGGCCACCGTGACAGAGGTGCACCAAAGAAGAGGTACAAGGACTGCCTAAAGAAATCTCTTGGTGCCTGCCACATTGACCACCGCCAGTGGGCTGATATCGCCTCAAACCATGCATCTTGGCGCCTTACAGTTCAGCAGGCAGCAACCTCCTTTGAAGAAGACTGCAGAGCCCACCTCACTGTCAAAAGACAAAGGAGGAAAAACCCAACACCCAACCCCAACCAACCAATTTTCCCTTGCAACCGCTGCAACCGTGTCTGCCTGTCCCACATCGGACTTGTCAGCCACAAACGAGCCTGCAGCTGACGTGGACATTACCCCTCCATAAATCTTCGTCCGCGAAGCCAAGCCAAAGAAGCCTACATATATAAATCTGTAAGTGCACACACCTTTACCTTTACTCAGTTTACAAGTTTACAAGTGTTAGCCCACAAAAATGTCCACTCATGCTAAAAAAAAAGAAAGATTGATGCAGAATGCAGAATTTTTAACAAAATATGGACAACTAAGTATTTATTTACTGAAGTCAGAGGTAAAGCCGTGTGTTTAGTTTGTGGAGAGCAGATTGCCGTGTTTAAAGACTACAATTTGAACCGCCATTACAAGACTAAAATGTGGATAAATACAAAAAACTGACTGATGCCAAACAGGCATGGACATCTGAAGCTAAGTTGCAGAAGCAACAAGGCTTTTTTTTTAACCAAGCTTCATACATCCAGGGATGCAGCAGCCAAGACCAGCTTTGTGATATCCTACAAAATTTCTAACAACAGTACGTCATTCTCTGAGGGGGAGTTCATCAAAGAGTGAACTCTGCATTGCTAATATGCCCCAAGAAAAAAAAAGCATTTGAGAACGTGCCTCTCTCCAGAAGAAACGTGACGAGAAGATTCGAGGTCATTGCAGGAAATCTGGAGCTTCAGCTGCAAAATAAAGTGGACAATATTGATTTTTTTTCTCCTTGGCTTTGGACAAGACCTGTGATGTCTGCGACACAGCCCAGTTACTCATCTTTGTCCGTGGGATAACAAAGGACTTTAAGATTATGGAGGAGCTGGCGGCAATGAAAGGGACGACGACGGGGAGTGATTTGTTCACTGAGGTAAATGCATGCCTGGACAAGCTGGGGCTGAAATGGGACAGACTGGCAGGTGTTACAACGGATGGATGTCCAAATCTAACGGAGAAAAATGTTGGACTTTTGAAAAGGATGCAAGATAAAGTGACTGAAATCAACCCAGAACTGAAATTGGTATTCTTACATTGTATCCTACATCAGAATGTGTTGTGTAAGTCTGTGCTAAAACTTAACCATATTATTGATGTTGTAACTAAAATAATTAACTTCATCAGGGCATGAGCATTAAATCACAGATAGTTTGTTGCACTCATAGAGGAGCATGAGTTTGAACATGGTGACATAAGCTGTAAGATGGCTCAACCCGGGCAAAGTAGTGAAAAGAGTTTGGGACCTGAAAGCAGAGATTCAAGAGTTTTGTGAGAAGAAAGGCAAAGACATACCAGAGCTCTCAGATGGGAACTGGATGGCAGTTCTTGGATTTGCTGTCGATGTGACTGCACTGATGAATGAACTAAATACCAAACTGCAACATAGGGGCCTTTTTGTTCATGAAATGTACAGCCTGGTGAAGGCTTTCATGAGAAAGTTGCGGTTTCTTTCAAGCCAACTGGAGAGCAACACTCTCTCTCACATGCAAACCCTGAAAGAAGTCATACCATCAGCTGTTCACCTCCGCAGGTACTCATCCATGTTAGCAGCACTGCATGGTGAGTTTTCAAGACGATATGAAGACTTCCAAACAGTTGAGGGTGAAATGCACATGATTTCCTCTCCCTTTACCTGCACCCAATGACGTTCAGCTGGAACTCGTGGACCTGCAATGTGATGTGATACTGGCAGAGCACTTTAAGTCAGTGTCACTGCTGGACTTTTACTCTTCTCTCAAGGAGAATAACTTTCCACACATGAGGAGGCATGCTTAGAAGATGTTGGTTCTCTTTGGATCTACCTACATATGTGAACAAACATTCTCAGTGATGAAGTTTAACAAATCCAGGTATAGATCTTCTCTCACTGATGATCATCTGTCAGCTGTCCTTTGCATATCCACCTCAGACTTTCAGCCAGACTTCGATGCACTTGTTCAAGCCCAACAGAGACTAGATTTCTCTCAATGAACAAGAAAAAAGAACTGAAAAACAGCAAATGAGGTGGTTGGACTACAAGCAAAATGGTAATAACAATTTGTATAAAGCTGATTTAATGCCGGTCTTTCAAAAATGGTATATTTCTGAACATGCACAGTTTTACAACTGTTTTGGGTAATTTTGATTAAATAAATGATATTTTTCCTAAGCTTATTTTCCATTGCTTAATCATCACATTTACTCTCACCAGTCGCATCTTGTCAAAACTATGCAATTTATTGATTTTATAAAGAGATAGAATTAATATTAAGCATAAGCCACAGACGATATCCCTGGATCAAATTGAAAGAAGATTGATGTCTCCGGGGATCCGACCGATCAAAGACGGCACTGCCATCAGTCAGGACACCCGTGGAAGCATGGCCGGGGGGTGGAAGCATGGCCGGCCCATCACAATATTTTCTGTTTCTCATGTGGCCCCTTGCCCACCCTTGTTCTAGATGGACAGAACCCATCCAGATTTTGGGAGCACGCCCTAGGCACAGGATGGAGGGGGTTGAGGAATGCCCTGGCCATGACTTGGGCAAAGGGCAGGGAGAACATTCTGTACCTGAACCAAATGTATCTCCATTTGTGAAGATAGTCATGATGGGAGATGAGGTTGTGAATTTGTGTCTGAAGTTTCTGCCTCCTAAGTTGTGGAACTTTAACAAGAAAACCATCTCCTCTCAAAGGCTTGATAGCCTCTTTGACTTTTTGCTCTGCAGGGATCGGGGATAGCTGGTTATGGAGTCAAGAATGCTCGTGATCAACAAAGGAATTCTTCAAAACTTCTCCTTCCAGCAGCTGTTCACTACCTGTCTATCCTCAATATGTTCTCCCCTTTCTTGTCTGTCATCAAGATAGGTCCTTCGGTTTGTGGCTAGATTGCCTTGATTTCACTGAATATTCTTTATATATCATGGCTGTCAGTGACTTGCCGGACATGCCACCCACCATAGATGATGAGATTTCTGTTTGACATTAACTTTCAGATGGCTATAGAGTGTGTGAGGTATGGTGGAGACTCTAAGGAAGAAACTTTGTTTTTGTGGTTATTTCATTCCTGGATCTGATGGCCATTCTCAATCATCCAGTCTTGGTGTTTTCTGGTAGAGAAATCAAGTGTCTCTTCATTTCCCCTAAATTTGATGGCAAACTGGGAAGTCCAGACTGTGGTCACTATGAAGGATCAGTTGGTGTGGAGACTTCAGCTTGTCAGTAAAGCCCTGTCTAAGAAATCTCATAGTGAGGTCCTTGAATTACTTGCAGCAATATTTCTGTTGCCTTGATTGTTTTGGGGCCAGGTCAATTAAGGAATTTGTAGATTAGACAGCGATCAATAGGTTGCTTTGGGAAATGATTTCATATTTAATTGTCCCATTGAAAATTTAAAAAAAAATTATATTTGACACTTACTTCCATCTTATGGTGATGTGAAAGTTATGGTAAGCTATTGGAAGCCTTTGAATCTAATGTAGTCAAACAACTTGCTGAATTTCATAGACCTTCCTGGATTGCCAGTTTGTTTGAAATACCACTTTTGAGAGGATCAGGTAATTAAAAAAAAAAAATCACTTTGTGGACAAAGTCAACAGGCTATAGAATTAATTTACAAGGAAATTATCTTAACAAGATGACAAAAAGTCTTTGGGGCAGAAACTGAACCTTGTTTGATTCATTTAATGGTATCTCACAGAGCCATGAGTGAGGGGGTAATAGAGGGGAAAACATCTTATATCTTGGGTCAAGGAATTTTTCAGGCATTTTTACTCAGTACCTACAACTGTAGTTTGTTGCCTTCTGTGCCCAGGATACTAATGTACTGTCAAAATAGCATCTACAAAAACAAGACAGAATTTTAAAAATAATTTATTTTTACAATAAAATCCTTGTCTGTGGATCTTGAATAATTAGGATCACTTATCCCTTTAAACACTCCCATCTTCCCTGCTCACCTTCTGTTCCCACCACTTTCCATCCTAATTATTCCCTGAATCTATTAGACTGATGTTGGTGAGGTAAATGACCTTGCAGCAGCTGTGTAGCAGGCCAAGCAAGCACGCAGCACGGTGTCGCAAACCGTCGCTGGCATGGCTCTGCGGGCCGCGGAACAACTAAGCAAACAGGTGAATACTCACCTAACAGAGCGATATTGCGTGCTGGAGAACTGCGCATGATCCTGCTGAGTATCCTGCCAGAAGGCACAGGACACTCACAAGGATCAATTTAAACCTGCCGAACCCGTAGATAGGAAACACTCCAGTAGCAATGTCCCGCCTTGTCCCGTGGAGCCCAGGACATGCAGAGTATAAAAGATTGTAAAACCTGAATAAAGTCAGTCTTGAGTTGACTAATCTGGCATGTGTGTTTGTATTACTTTAGTAGCTCTACCATAGTCGCCACTACAACCTCATGTTTTTCTAAGTGTCTGTGGAGATCAGCAGTTCATTCAAATTCTTAATATTCCCACAGGCATGCCAGTTGGAGCATTTAATTTTGATTTAAATGGCTCAAATTAATTTCCACTCCTTTCCCAGCAAAACAGCCAGCTTGTTAGGAATGGATGTGCAAAATAATTAGATTATAACAAAATTACTCCAAGTTCTGACTCTAAACTGGTTGAGAGTAACTGTTCTGTTTTTGAAAATTGTATTTAATGAATACATGATATTTTAATGTAAATAATTACTGTAACTGTTTTGATGATCTCATATTGATATTTGCATTTTTGGCCGGTGGGTATCCAATTGTTTTAAAATTTAAATTAATTTTTTAATTTAAATTTTGACATTCAGCATGGTAACAGGCCATTTCAGCCCATGAGTCTGTGCCGCCCAACTTACACCTAATTAACCTACACCCCCGGTATGTTTAGAATAGTGGGAGGAAACCAGAGACCTTGAGGAAAGCCCATGTAGACATGGGGAGAACGTACCAACTCCTTACAGACAGCGCAGAATTCCCAATCAGTGTTGCAATAAAGGCATTGCACTAACCACCTCGCCAACCATGCTAAATCAAGCTCAGTCAAAAAAATGTCTTTTAGATTCAGATTTCTTGTCAGAATGACTACATACAACCCTGAGATTATTTTTCCAGTGGGCTAGATAGAGCAAAAAAAAATCTGTACACAATGTGCACATGTAAACAAATAAAGAAACGTAAACTAACTGTACCATAGAATGAAAATAAATAAATAAACGTCACAAATAAGAGCCCTGAAATGAGCCTCTAATTGAGTTTGTTGTCGAGGAGTCTGATGGTGGAGGGGTAGCAGCTGTTTATGGGCTTGGTGGTGCGAGTCTTGTGGCACCTCTGCTCTTTCCCGATGGTAGATGCAAGAACAGTGTGTGCGCTGGATGGTGTGGATCCTTGATTGCTGCTGCTCTCTAATGGCATCATTTTCCGATGTTGTTCTGGGATGTGTCCACTACCTTTTGCACCACTGTGTACCCCATGTCCCATGATGATCCTCTCCTGACCGTATCCAAGAATGACGTGTGGGCTGTTTTCTGGAGAGTGAATCTGATGAAAGCATCTGGTCTGGATGAAGTTCCCAGCCAAATATTAAAACTCTGTACTGACCAATTTACCAACATCTCACTCCTGCAGGGCTTGTTTCAAATAGGTGTTAATGACGAGGCATCAAGGCATATATAAAATCCTCTTAATATATGTAACCTTTTATTGTATTTCAACAGCAGGGTGATTCTCCTTTACCTTCAGTCATTATCAACTGTCTACGTCCTGATCCTCGAATCTTTGCAAACAATAGCCAGCACTGTTCAAATTATGTCACATCAAAAATCACCTACGATTATCTTTATCCTCCCAGTAAGTAATTTTAATGCACTTGGAATTTGGTGAAGGGCACTGAATGGATCTTACTTAAACTTTTTTAGTGACAAGTTGCAGCACCATGCCACAACATTCAAAACTGATCATCTCTTCAAGTATAATTAATAACCTAGAAAACCCTTCCACCAGAGGAGTTCCACTCGAATATCTATTGGAGTTTAAATTTGTATGACAGGGCTTTAATTTGAATAGGTTAGTGATGTGGAACTGTGATTGAATGTTGTGATCTACAGAATTGTTGGCAAATTGCATTTACTAAATATCGGGTCATCAAAGATGACTCAGTATATAAAAGTAAAAGATAAAAATTTCTTGTTTATTTTATTAAGTGATGACATTGTTTAACAGATTTAATGTATCTTATAGATTGAACTTTGAATAAATGGGAAGGGGGAAGAGGGAGGGAGGGAAGGGAGGGGGGAAAAGGGGAGAAAATGACACGATATATTCAAGAGAAAAATGTCTATGTATTTTGGTCAATATGGTTTATTCTGTAAAAAATAAAAATTTAAAAAAAAGCAACAAAAAAAAAGATGGATAGGTGTATGTTGTTCAAATCATGTGAAACAATGTTGTTTTATTTTGCAATATGCATTTGTTTGAAGGGGGCATTTAGTGAAAAGATTCAGTTTCTCATTAATTCAAACCAGAATATTATTTTAATTTAATAATCTGTGATGGTATTTTTGCAGAACTGAAAACAGAAACTCAGCAATACGATGCTTTAATTATCAGCAATGTTGTGCCGATGTATCAGGCTTTCAAAAGTAAGCATAATTAATGTAAAATTATTTTCTGGGTAACTATGACTCCCGGACTCCAATTTGTCTTTTTACAAAGTCACAAAATTAATTTATTAACAAAATGTTTTTCAACAGAGGTCTCTGAAATGTTGGTGAAATATTTCCATGCTATTTAGTAATCTGCAATTCAACACCATTTAAGATGCAATTTTTTTCTGTCTTGATGTTTATGGTTGAGACTAGGGTTAGACCTAATGCAGTATTTAGAACCATAGAACTCTACAGCACAGAATACAGATCATTCAGCCCCTCTGGTCGGTGCCAACCATCGTTCCACTAGTCCCATTGACCTACTCCCATTTCATAACTCTCCTGACCTCTCCCATCCATGTATTTATCCAATTTATTCTTAAAACTCAAGATCGAGCCCACAATAACCACATCAGATGGCAGCTCATTCCACATTCCCACACCCTCTGAGTGAAAAAACTTTCCCCTAATGTTCCCCCTAAACCTTTCCCCTTTCAACTTAAAACTATGACCTCTCGTATTTATCTCCCCCAATCTACTCATATCCACTCTCTCTATCTCTCATAATCTTGTAAACCTGTCAAATCTCCCCTCATTTTTCTTCGCTCCAAGGAATAAAGTCCTAACCTCTTTAATCTTTCCCTGTAACTCAACTCCTGAAGACCTGGCAACATCCTAGTAAATCTTCTCTGCATTCTTTCAATCTTATTAATACCCTTCCTGTAGTTAGGTAATCAGAATTGCCCACAATATTCCAAATTTGACCTCACCAATGTCTTAAACAACTTCAACATAATATTCCAACTCCTAAACTCAAAGGCTAAGATGCCAAAAGCTTTCTTTACAACCCTGTCCAACTGTGACACCACCTTCAGGGAATGATGTATCTGTATTCCCAGATCTCTTTGCTCCTCAGTACCCTACCATTTACTGTGTATGCCCTACCTTGGTTTGCCCTTCTAAAATCCAACACCTCACACTTGTCTGCATTAAACTCCATCTGCCATATTTGATTTGGCTTTCAATCCATGTGCAGTATTAGCAGATGGGCATTTATTGTAAAAGGAAGATTTTGATTTTTTTTAGACACTGAAATAAGTTCTGGAAGTCATTGATAATTGGAATTTTGTGTATTGATAGCAGAGAGATTAAATACAAGAATGGAGGAACATAAACTAGCATAATGAAGGTAGTGATAAATAAAAATCAACAAGCAGACAAAATAATTACCTAGTGTGGGGATTAAACTGCAAGAAGTGTATTTAGAACAGGTAAAAGAGGATCAGATTGGATAGATCATGAGCGTAGCTATTGATAACAAGGACTGCAACGCACACAAAGAAGATCAATATTTGTATTAAGAGATGTAACTTAAGGACTGATTACCATTATGCTGCTTCTATTGTCTAGCTCAAAGATACTGTTGCATATAATATTGCTCAAAATTATGGACAATAGCACGCTTTTAAAGATTTCAGACACAAAAATTGGTGAAGCACAATCAAGGATCTACAGGATCAAAATACATGGTTCTAAAAGCCAAAGAATAATCTATCAAAAGATATTTCTTACTATGAATGACATTTCTCACAATGAATTCACAACAGGTATAAAATATTCGAGATGAAATTATCAGACTTTCATGAAACTGGTTTGGATGTCATATGATACGAGGAATTCTACATAAAATTTAATACTTTACAATTTTTCCCTTCAATAAATTTCAAAATAGCCAAGTTCAATCTGTCTGATTACTTCATAGGAATATGGCATTATTTTCACGAGGTTATGCTGCTGAAGGAGGCTGCAAAAAAAAATGGCGTTAATGTAATGAGTGGCCCAGTATTTGACTATAATTACGATGGGCACTTTGATACACCTGAACAAATTAAAAAGTAAGATGAAGCATTTATGTTGTGTTTTATTTTGTGTGATGCAAAGAGCAAACTTTGTTTACCATTGACTGAGAACATAATTGTGATATATTGTTGAAGAAAGACAGTTTGTAGAAAAGAATGATGCCTCAGTATAGGAAGTGCTGGTGCATTTCCATTCACAAAAATCTTTCTATAATTCTGAAAGTCACCAGTACCTCCAAACTGCCACAAAGATCATCCTCTGGCAGCAATATTTAAAAAAAACCTGCTGATGTTGAAATCCTGAAATAAAAAGAAAAAAAATATTGGAAATAGTGTGTCAGACCATATGCATAGCAGGAGAAATAGATGTAAAACAACATCTTCTATTGACTAGAACCCACTACCACAGCCACGTCTTTGTTTTTTAGTCTCTACAATTTCTCCCATTCACTCTTTGACCAGATAACTTTGTTTACAGAAATTTCCCCCTAAATATTAATGTTTTGTTTAACATTTTGAATTATTTAAGTGCATTAAACTGTTAATTTTTTATTCAATTCTTAATACTTTAAATGCATGACAGATGTAGAAATATTGAACATCCATTAACAACTGACAAAGCCCATCCTGGCTATGCACGTTATCAGTATTTCTAAAGGTTTCTGTGTGAACTTTCTGAGTAGTGCGCTTCATCGGTCAGTGTATAGACTGTGTGGACCAATGTGTAGATCTGGTTATGGGAAACCAAACAAGTGTGGCCATGGGTTCCATTCAAAAAGCCCAATCCAATAGAATATAACCCTCATTTTGTTTTCTCATTTCCATGCACCTATCCAATTGTCTCTTAAAAGATCCTATTGTGCCTGCTAGCAACACATTTCATTCTCCCACCATTCTCTGGGAGAAATAATGACATTTATATTGATGTACTGTAATGCTGAGATTTTTAAAATAACTTTCCATGTTATTTTCTAGGTACGTAAATAACTCAAACATTCCCATTCCAACTCATTTCTACGTAGTCCTTACCAACTGCAACAACACTGCTCAGACACCACTCTCTTGTGAAGGCCCATTGAGTGCAATGTCGTTCATACTACCCCATCGATCTGATAACAGTGAGAGTTGCCCGGTAAGTAAAGTAGGTGAGCTTTCAGTTCTTCTTCAACGATGCTGTATGCTGTACATACAGCATCGTTGCTGTATGCTGTATGCTGTATAAACCTCTCCAAACATACACTGATTTTTAGCAGAAGGTTCTGACTTTATACCTGTCAACTGTCAAGTTTAACTTGCTTTGTTCTTAGTCGTGCTTTGGGTCTTTAGTGAGAACATCTGTTAAGATTCCTGAGGTAGTCAGAGATATACAGCTGTCAAGATAAAATTGCTGCAAGGATGTGGGTGAATCGAGGAGGCAATTCTGATTTTGCTTCCTGTTCCCTGACTAGATCACATGGAGGGACAACTCAATCATAATCCAAATAACTAGACAATTTATCCCTTAAAATATAGGGTGTCAGTTTCATTAATAATATACTGCTATCTTTCTAAACATCTTCTGAAACAATTATTCATGGCAAGAGCATCTATTCACACAACAATCTCCAAAACACTGTGTCGACTTCATATGTGTCTCACGATTCTTTTTTATTATCATGTATGAATATTATATGAAATTGCATTTAGCCTGCCAGAGAGCAGGCAAAGATTCACCATCAGCAACAACTGCTTGGTGCCTCTTACAGTCAGAAAGAGAACCAAAAGAGAGTCCCTTCAGAGTCACTGAGTGTCTGAGAATTTACCTCCACCGCTCCTTTAACTCTTGCAGCCATGCAGACTTCAGTCCAAACCATTGGTAACCCCCCCAAGCTCCAGATCCAAAGCTCTGAACTTATCAAGAAGTGTTCAGAGCCTGAGGTCCCTCTGGAGCCCCTCCTGCCCTAGGCACTTTTTCACATCCCAGTTCTGATACCTCCAGCAGTCTGCAGCCTGGTGTGACCACAAGTCACCAACTGCCTGCGGCATGTGTGGGTTCCTTGCCCCGAGTCACCAACAGCCTGCTACCTGAGTGTGCTTCAGCCGCAGAGCACCTCTCTGTCCACCACCGTGGTCACCATCCTGCAGGGTGGTCTCCTCTGCTTCTCCTTCTCAAGCAAGATTGTTCTCCACATTTTCTGGTGCACTGCACCAGTCCACTGCTTCCCTGGAGTCTGTAACCCTTCTAGGTGCTGCCATAAGCATCACCATCTCAATTACCACAGAAGCTTCTCTGGTTTGTTTCAATTTCATACAGCATCCCAAAGATCTTCTTACTGGTTGGTTGCTTAATGTACTGGCTGCTACATTCTTATCCATTTATTTAGCCTGTCCACGGTGGTGGATGATTGCCTCTCAGACTGGAGGCCTGTAACTAGTCGTCTGCCTCAGGGATCTGTGCTGGGTCCATTGTCATTTGTTATCTATATCAATGATTTGGATGATGATGTGGTAAATTGGATCAGCAAATTTGTAGATGGCACAAAGATTGGAATTTAGTGGATAGCTAGGATGGCTTTCAAAGCTTACAGAAGGATCTGGACCAGCTAGAAAAATGGCAGCTGGAATTTAATGCAGACAAATATATTGGAAGGACAAATGAAGGGAGCACACACACACACACACACACACACAGAGTAAATGGCAGGGCACAGATGAGTGCAGTAGAGCAGTGGAATCTGGTAATACATAATTCCCTGAAAGTGGCATCACAGGTAGATAGGGTCACAAAGAGAGCCTTTGGCACATTGAGTAAAGGAGTTGGGCTGTCATGGTAAAGTTGTATAAGACATTGATAAAACCAAATTTGGAGCATTGTGCACAGTTTTGGTCACCTAACTTTATTCCTTGGAGCTTAGAAGAATGAGGGGAGATTTGATGGAGGTATACAAAATTATGGTGGTATAGATAGAGTAAATGCAACTAGGCTTTTTCGACTGAAATCAGGTGAGATACAAACTAGTGCAGATGGGTTAAGTGTGAAAAGGAAAAGTTTAAGGAGAACAATAGGGGGAACTTTTTCCACAGGTTTGAGAGAATGTGGAACGAGCTGTCAGCTGAAGTGGTGAATGTGGGCTCAATTTTTCTCAATTTTAAGAAATATTTGTACATGGATGGGAGGGGTATGGGGGGATATGGTCTGGGTGCAGGTCAGTGGGACGAGGCAGAAAAATAGTTTGGCATAGACTAGATGGGCCAATGGGTCTTTTTCTGTGCAGCAAAGCTGTATATCCTTGATGCCTTTTATACAATTAAAGAACAAATGCAGTTGAATTTTACCTAAAAAAAAATGTCAAAGGTCTAGCAAATGCAAATGATAGAGGAAAATAGTAAGTGGTAGGGTTTATTTTAGGATTGATACCAAGATCAGTCATTCACAGACTGTATCGTAGCTGCTTGTTTGTAAACAAACCATTTTAATCCATGAGATTATTTAAGGGAGGCAACTCTGAAGTGTATTTTGAGTTCAAGACAAAGCAATTGAAAAAGGAGAGATTCAGTTGATTGGGCAATCGAGTTCAACAATTGAAGGATAATTGAGGTAATGGAGTCAGCTGGGGTAGTCAAGGCTCCAGTTGTGGGATGTGGGAAATCAGAGACAGCACAGCTGTTCCTGACGACTACACCTGCAAAAGGTGCATCCAATTGCAACTCATGAGCAACTGTGTTAGGGAGCTTGAATTGCCATTGGATGAACTGAGGATTATAAGAGAAGCAGAAGCAGTGATAGAGAGGAGTTACAGGGAGACAGTCATCCCTAGAAGGCAGGAGTCAGGGAATTGGGTGACTGTGAGGAAAGGACGGAGAGTCCCAGTGCAGAATACCCCTGTGGAAATGCCCCTCAGCAACATGTATTCGGCAATGAATACTGCTGGGGGGAGCATCCTATAAGAACAGGGTAATTGTAGTTGGGGACTCACTTGTCAGAGGGACAGATAGGAGGTTTGTTGGATGAGATCGAGGATCCAGGTTGCTCTGTTGTCTCCCTGGTGCTAGGGTCAGGGATGTCTCTGATCGAGTTCACAGAATTCTGCAAGGGGAAGGTGAGCAGCCAGAAGTTGTGGTCCATGTGGGGACCAATGACTTAGTTAGAAGTGGGGATGAGGTCCTGAAACAGGAATACATAGAATTAGGCAGGAAGTTAAAAAACAGGACCTCTAAGGTAGTAATCTTTGGATTGCTGCCGGTGCCACATGCTAGAGAGGGTAGTAATAGGAGGATGTGGAGGATGAATGTGTGGCTAAAGAGCTGGTGCAGGGGGAGGGGGCAGGGGATAAGATTTTTGGATAATTGGGATCTCTTCTGGGGAAAGTCGGACCTTTACAAAAGGGACGGACTCCACTTGAACTGAAGGGGGAACCAATATCTTGGCAAGCAGATTTGCTAGAGCTGTGGGAGAGGGTTTAAACTAGTTTGGCAGGGGGGTGGGGAGCAGAGTTTGCGAGCAGTGTCTAGGGTGCATGGCCACCTAATTAAGAATGATAAAGATAACAAAGGAAGGATGGAGGTTAAGGTAAAAGGTAGAAAAGGGAATATATGTGAGGGTCATTCTCTGAAATGCATGTACTTTAATGCAAGAAGCATAGTGAACAAGGTAGATGAGCTTAGAGCATGGATTGGCACTTGGAATCATGATGTTGTGGCAATTAGTGAGACCTGGTTACAGGAGGGACAGGACTGGGAACTAAATATTCCAGAATACAAATTTTTTAGATGTGATAGAACAGGGGGTAAAAAAGGGGGAGGAGTTGCTCTGCTTGTTAAGGAGGACATTACTGCCGTGAGGTGGCAGGATGGTTTGGAGGGATCGTCCAGTGAGGCTGTTTGGGTGGAATTGAAGGGTGGAGGAGGCATGAGGGCACTAATAGGAGTGTATTATAGACCACCAAATGGGCTAGGAAAATTGGAAGAACAAATTTGTAAGGAGATAGTATATATGTGTAATAAACATAAGGTAGTGATCATGGGAGATACCCATACAGTAAGAGGACTGGATGGGCTAGAGTTTGTCAAATGTGTACAAGATAGTTTTCTTAATCAATACGTAGAGGAACCGACTCGCAACGGTGTAATACTGGCTCTCCTGTTAGGGAACGAGATAGGTCAGGTGTCTGAGGTTAATCTTGGAGAACAAATTGGGTCTAGTCTATTCATCACAACTCCATTAGTTTTAGGGTAGTTTTAGGGAAGAGCAAAGATGGGCCTAAAGTTGAGGTTTTCTATTGGAGAAAAGCAAATTTAGAAGGAATAAGAATGGATTTGGGAAGTATTGAGTGGGACATGATTTTTTTCAGGAAAGGATGTAAATGAAAAGTGGAGAATATTCAAAGAAATTTTGAGAGTACAGAGTAGATATGTCCCAGTGAGGATCAAAGGAAAGGCTGGAAGTCATAGGGAGCCTTGGTTTTCGAGGAATATTAGAAATTTGGATAGGAGAAAGAGGGAGGTGTACAAGAGATATAAACAGCAAGGTGCTGAGAAATTGAAAGAGGACTACAAGGAGTGTAGAAAAAATCTTAAGAAATAAATTAGAAAGGCCAAAAAGAGGCACGAAGAGGCTTTGGCAGGCAGAGTAAGAATAAATCCAAAGGGTTTCTATAGGTACATTAAAAGTAAAAGATTAGTGAGGGATAAAATTGGACCCCTTGTAGATAGGGAGGGTAGGCTATGTGAAAAGTCAGAGGAGATGGGGGAAATTTTAAATGATTTCTTTTCCACTGTATTCACTAGGGAAAAAAATATTGTACCAGTTGAAGTAAAGAAAAATAGTGGGGAGATCATGAATCATATAAGGATAACCGAGGAGGTAGTGATGGCAATGATGAAAAAGGTAAAGGTGAACAAATCTCCGGGTCCGGACAAAATATTCCCAAGGACACTTAGGGAGACTAGTGTACAGATAGTGGGGCCATTAACAGAGATATTTACGATGTCACTGGTCATGGGGGTAGTGCCAGAGGATTGGAGGGTGGCTCATGTTGTTCCACTCTTTAAGAAAGGGTTCAAATGTAAGCCTGGAAATTATGGACCTGTGAGTCTGACATCTGTGGTGGGTAAGTTAATGGAAAGTACTCTGAGGGATGGCATTTACAAATATTTGGAAGAACAGGGATTGATAGGTAGTAGTCAGCATGGTTTTGTCAGGGGTAGATCATGCTAAACAAACCTTATAGAGTTTTCGAGGGGGTTACAAAAAAGATTGATGAAGGGAAGGCTGTGGATGTTGTCTATTTAGACTTTAGTAAAGCTTTTGACAAAGTTCCCCACAGGAGATTAGGAAAAAAAGGTGGAGGCATTAGGTATAAATAAGGAGGTAGTGAAATGGATTCAGCAATGGTTGGATGGGAGGTGTCAAAGAGTAGTGGTAGAAAATTGTTTGTCAAATTGGAGGCTGGTGACTAGTGAAGTTCCTCAGGGATCAGTCCTGGTCCACTATTGTTTGTTATATATATTAACGATCTGGAAGAAGGGGTGGTGAATTGGATAATTAAGTTTGCAGATGATACAAAGATTGGTGGTATTGTGGACAGTGAGGAAGATTACCGTAGCTTAAAAAGAGATATAGGAAAGCTAGAGGAGTGGGCTGAGAAATGGCTGATGGAATTTAATACGGATAAGTGCGAAGTGTTCCATTTTGGAAAGGCAAATCTAAATAGGTCATATACATTAAATGGGTAGACAATTGAGGAGTGCAGGGATTTAGGAGTTATGGTAAACAGTGCCCTTAAAGTTGATACTCAGGTAGATAGAGTGGTGAAGAAGACATTTGGAATGTTGGTCTTCATAAATTGGAGTATTGAATTCAAGAGTTGGGATGTTATGATGAAATTGTACAAAGCATTGGTGAGGCCAAATTTGGAATACTGTGTGCAGTTTTGGTCACCAAATTATAGGAAGGATATAAACAAAATAGAGTGAGTGCAGAGAAGGTTCACGAGAATGTTGACAGGATGTCAGGGTTTGAGTTACAGAGAAAGGTTGAGCAGCTTGGGGCTTTTTACTCTGGAGCGTAGAAGATTGAGGGGGGATTTGATGGAGGTGTTCAAAATTTTAAAAGGAACAGAGAGTCAACGTGGATAGGCTTTTTCAATTAAGAGTGGGGGATATTCAAACCAGAGGCCATGGTTTGAGATTGAAGGGGGAAAATTATAAGGGGAACATGAGGGGAAATTTCTTCACATAAAGGGTGGTTGGGATGTGGAATAAGCTTCCAGTGGAGGTGGTTGAAGTAGAGACGTTATTTACATTTAAGAAAAGACTGGATAATTACATGGAGGGGAGAGGATTGGAGGGGTATGGACCAGGTGCTGGTCAGTGGGACTAGGAGGGTGGGGATTTGTTCCGACATGGACTAGTAGGGCTGAACTGGCCTGTTCTGTGCTATATATGGTTATAGGTCAGGTGACCCAAATATCACTATAGAAGTGAGGGACTGTGCAGCAGAGTGGTCATCGAGGGACCGATTATCATCTGAGTGGGCTGAGTCAGAGTGGAAAGGCTTTGGGTCAAGGGGCTTCAGTGAATAAGGGCTAAAGTGGTGGTGCAGGAGTTGAAGTAAGAAAGAGCCACCCTATTCAAGGAACAAAAAGGATTCAGCAGGTAGACACAGGTAAAGACAGGTTTTTTTTTTCCTCAGTGGGAATGGCAGCCAAGGCAGGGAAATGCTCCTCTTACAGAATGTGGGTCATCAGGGAAACCAGCAGTATCCCTGATGATTTCATCTGTGTGAACTGCATCTAGCTGCATCTCCTGACAAAGAATTTGAACTGGAGTTGTATGAACCCAGGAGGGTGTGATAGGCAGGAGTAACAGCAACATGATCACATCTAAGAGGCAGGTGGAGGGTAGTTGGGTGACAGTGCCTGTCTGTTTCTTTCCCTCTTCTGACTGTAGCTGTTCCCTTCAATAATAAGTGTACCATTTTGGATACAGTTGTGGGGGGTGGGGGCGGGGAGACGGATGGATCTACCAGGGACAAGTCCTGTGGCTAAGGAGGGAAGGGTGGAGAAGAGATGAGCTGTAGTTATAGAGAATTCCATAATTAGGGGGACAGATAACAGGTTCTGAGGAAGAGATAATGTATCCCGGATGATTTGTTGCCTCCCTGATGCCAGGGTCCGAGATATCTCAGATCAAGTTCATGGTATTGTCAAGAGCAAGGGTGAGCAGCTAGATGTCATGGTCCATATTAGTGACCAATGATGTGGGTAGGATGGGTGAGGAGGTCCTGCAAGTAGAGTTCAAGGAGGTAGGCGCTAGGTTGAAGGACAGGATCTTCAATGTTGTGATCTCAGGATTGTGACACGTGCCAATGAGGTTTGAAATGGGAGGATGATGCAGCTTAACAAGTGGCTAAAGACATGGTGCAGGAGGGAGGGCTTCAGGTTTCTGGATCATTGAACTCTCTTCCATGTAAGGTAGGACCTGTTCCGATGGGGCGGTTTACATCTGAACTGGATGGGGACTAATAACCTTGTGGGAGGGTTTGCTTCTGCTCCTCCAGTGTGATAAAATTAGATTTGCAGGGGGATGCCAGTGCAGATAGAGGAGTGAAGGAGGGAAAATTGCATGCACCATTAGAGGTCAACAGGTTGTACATAGTGAAAATGTTCTCAGATGCAGATATTTCAATGCAAATGAGTATTGTAAGAAAGGAAGGCAAACTTAGAATGTGGATTGGCACGTGGAATTAAGATATCGTGGCTATTATTGAAATTTGGTTAAAGGAGGAGTAGGAGTGGCAGCTCAATATTCTAGGATTCTGTTGTTTCAGATATGGTAGAGTGGGAGAGATGAAATGGGGAGGAGTGGCATTGCTCATTAGGGGAAATATTGCAGCTGTGCTCAGGCAGGTCAGACCAGAGGGCTCACCTACTGAGGTTATATGGGTCAACCTGAGGAATGGGAAAGGTACATCCACCGTCATGGGGATGTATTATAGACCACCCATTAGTCAGCGAAAACTGGAGGAGCAAATTTTTTAGAGATAGCCGACAGATGCAGGAAACATAAGGTTGTGATAGTAGGGTATTTTAATCTTCCTCATATTGGCTGGGACTACCATACTGTAAAAGGGCTGGATGGCTTGGAGTTTGTCAAATGTGTTCAGGAAAGTTTACTAAATCAATTTATAGAGGACTAACTGGAGAAAGTGAAATACTGGATTTTATATTAAGGAAACAAAGACACAAAAGGTGACAGAAGACGAAAGGTGTCGAGGAACATTTTGGGTCCAGTGATCAACCTGGTCCAGTTTCAAGTTAATTAGGAAGAAGGATAGGTCTGGTCCTCAGGTGTAGATTCTAAATTGTAGCAAGGCCAATTTTGATAAAATGAGGAAGGATTTAGAATACAAGGACTGGGATAAGTTGTTTTCAGGCAAGGATGTGCAAGTTAAGTGGAGGACCTTAAAAGGTGAAATTTTGATAGTACTGAGTTTGTACTTCCCTGTCAGGATTAAAGGCAAGGTTAGCAGATATAGCGAACCCTGGTTTTCAAGGGATATTGGGGATCTGGTTCAGAAGAAGAGAACAGGTATAGGTAAGATGGAACAAATTAGGCACTTGAGGAGTCTAAAAAATGGAAGAAAAATCTCAAGAAAGAAATCAGGAAGGCTAAATTAAGACATGAGGTTGCTTTTGAAGATAATGTGAAGGAAAATCCTCAGGGTTTCTACAGGTATATTAAGAGCAAAAGGATAGTAAAGGACAAAATTGGTCCCCATGAAGATCAGAATCATCAGCTTTGTATGGAACTAAATGAGATGGGGGGGAGATCTCAAGCAACAGGCACAGAGTTGTGGGAAGTAAGGAAAATGAGCAGTGAGGTCATGGAACCGATACAGATTAAAGAGGAAGTGCTTGCTGCCTTAAAGCAAATAAGGGTGGATAAATCCCCAGGCCTGACAAGATATTCCTTTGGACCTTGAGGGAGGGAAGTGTAGAAATTGCAGGGGCCCTGGCAGCGTTATTAAAATGTCCTTCGCCACAGGTGTTGTGCCAGAGGATTGGAGGATAGCTCGCATTCTTCCATTGTTTAAAAAATAATTAGAATCAGGATTTATTGTCATGAACAAGTCATGAAATTCAAAGTAACCCTAGAAATTATAGATCAATGAGCCTGATGTCAGTAATAGGTAAATTGGTGGAAAGTTTTCTAAGAGATCAGATATACAATTATTTGGATAGCCAGGAATTGATTTGGGATAGTCAACATTGCTTTGTGTGTGCTAGATTGTATTTAACCAATTTTATAGAGTTTTTCAAAGTTACCAGGAAAGTTGATGAAGGAAAGGCTGTGGATGTTATCTATATGGCCTTTGACAAGGTCTCACATGTGAAGTTAGTCAGGAGGGATCAGATGCCAGGTATTCATGGTGAAGTAGTGTACTGGATTCGACGATGGGTGGATGGGAGAAGCCAGAGAGTAGTGGTGGATGATTGCTTCTCAGATTGGTGTGCCTCAGGGATTGGTGCTGGGTCCATTGTTGTTTATCATCTATATCAATGATCTGGATGATAATGTGGTAAATTGGATCAGCAAGTTTGCAGATGACACAAAGATTGGAGGTGTTGTGGACAGCAAAGGTTTCCAAAGCTTGCAAAGGGATCTGGACCAGCTGGATAGAAAGGGCTGAAAAATGGCAAATAGAATTTAATGCAGATATGTGCAAGATGTTGCATTTTGGAAGGACAAACCAAAAAAGACATACACATTAAATGGTAGGGCACTAAAGAGTGCAGAAGAATAGAGGGATGTTATGGTAAAACTGTCTAAGATATTGGTGAGGCCAAATTTGGAGTATTGTGTGCAGTTTTGGTCACCTAAATACTGGAAAGATATCCATAAGATAGAAAGAGTGCATAAAAGATTTATTAGGATGTTGCCTGGACTTCAGGAACTGAAGGTTAAATGAGTTAGGACTTTATTCCCTGGAGCATAGAAGAATGAGGGGAGATTTGATAAAGCCATTTAAAATTAGGAAGGGATAGACAGAGTAAATGTAGATTGTGTAGCGTGCATGCTACCACGAAGTGTGGAAAGAATGTCACACACCCAAGAAGTCGAAGACTGGTTTATTGCACTGGCAGCTCTTCTTATATTCTCTCCCCACCATTGATGACAGGTGTGACGCACAGCAGCACTGGCCTCGGATTGGTCATTGTTCCCCCTATTGCTCATTGCTTCCCACCGTGTGGGTTGTCACTGGGACAAAAGTTGTTGGCCCCTGCGGGGTCTGCGCAGTCGTGTCCCGGTTAGCAGGCTGCTTTACTACCTGCTCCTTCCCCCCCCCCCCCCCCAGAACTGGCAATGGAGTGCTGTTTGGCATTTTTGATGGCCTACCTCTGTGTCATGGGAGTTGTGTGGAGACTAGTTGGTTGATGTTGAAAGTCTCTTCCTTACCGCCAATATCCTACACATATGTCTGATTACTTTGTATAGCCCTTCATACAGCCATTGCAGAGGGTGTTCAGTGTGCCTCGCTCTGAATGAAAATGTATTCACAGGTCTCTTTGGGGATATAGGACTTCGCCTGCCCATGCGGTGGAGACTGTGGAGGAGCTAGAGTACCCAGTCTTTCTCTCAGCTTTATCAATGAGCCCATCGGGTCCTCTGGGTCCTTGGCAGCGCCCAAGAACTCCTTTGGTATCACCAAAGGCCCGCCATCCACGATCTTGGCTGCTGAGGGGTTGAAATCTTATTTTGGCATGCTGCGGATCCCTAGGAGGTCCCAGGGTAGCTTGTCTGCCCAGTTCAGCCCTTTGAGCCAAGCCATCAAGGCCATGTTTAGGTGCCTGTGGAACCCAACAAGTTGGCCTGAATGTGGTAAGCCTTGATATGGTGGAGCTGGTTTTCCAGCAAGTTGGCCAGTGCCGCCCAGAGTCCCAAAGTGAACAGTGTATCTCTATTAAAAGTTATGTGTTCTGGGACTCCAAATCTTGACACCCAGGTGTTAATCTGTGCCCTGGCACAGGTCTCAGTGGTTACGTCGACCAGCAGGATAACCTCTGACCACCTCGTGGAGAGGAGATATCTCACCCCACGAGAGACCAGAAATAGCCCTACAATATCAATATGGATGTGGTTGACCTTTCATTGCGCTAACTCGAAAGTATGGGGGGGGGGGTGCCTTGACGTGTGTTTGCACTTGAGACGTCTGACTGACCTATTTCCAGACAAACCTACTGGCCACTTAACAGAAGTTCTGATGGCTGGGTGTGCCAGGTTGTGAACTGTGTCAAAGACCTGCTGTCTCTATGCTGCAAGCACGATGGGGCGGGGTTTGCCAGTGGAGACATCGCAGAGGAGCGTCTGGTTACCAGGGCCAATGGCGACGTCCTCCAGCCTGCCCAGAAAATGCCATCCTGTATGCCGGGATCTCAGTGTCTCCTGCTGTGCCTTAGCTAGGGCTGTGTAGTCTATTCCCTGGGACAGGGCCTGGATGGTCTCGATCACAGGCTGTTACAGTGCATCCATCACCACTTTGGTTTTACCCACAATGTGTTTTCCATAATGAACTTAGACACGTATGAGAGGTGTCGCTGCTGCCTGACCAACCACTGGCCTGACACTTTACAGAAGGCAAATGTTAATGGTTTACGGTCTGTTAAGACCTTGAATTGTCTACCTTCCAAAAAGTACCTGAAGTGTCTGATTGCCAGGTATAGCACCAATACTTCCCGGTCAAAGGCGGTGTATTTAAGTTTGGGTGGCTGGAGGTGCCTGCTAAAGAAGGCCAGGGGCTGCCATTACTCTGATGAATTACTCCAGTATGCTCCTACCGCTGAGCTGGAAGTGTCTACTGTGAGAACGGTTGGCTCCTCTGGCCTGGAGTGTACCAGAAGGGTGACGTTGGCCAGTGCGTCCTTATCTTTCTGGAACACCTCTGAGGCTTCATTGTCCCAGGTAATGCCTTTACCTCCATGAGTGCAAATAGGGAGCATGACGCGGCCCATTGGCGATATGAAATGGTGATAAAAATTAATCATACTGGTGAATTCTTGCTGTAGGGGGCTTGGTGAAGCGCCAAACAGTCTCTACCTTTTTGGGCAGGGGCTTCATTCTGTGCCTGTTGATTCGATGCCTCAGGAAGTCTATCATTTCCAGACCGAACTGGCACTTAGCAGGGTTTATAGTTGGTCTGAATTCTTGCAGTCAGGTACACAGTTGTCTTGGATGAGTTGCATGCTCTGTGTGCTTGTGGCTGGCGATGAGAATATTGTCCAAATAGATGAACATGAATGGGAGATCCTGGAACTCTGCAGCCATCAGCCTCTCGAAGGTCTGGGCTGCATTTTTAAGTCCAAAGGGCATTCTCCAAAAGGCGTAATGATGGTTTTAAGGATGTCATTGGATGGACTGAGATCTGGTGATAGCTTGATGAGGTTGACTTTTGAAAATATCCATGCCCCTTGTAAGTTGGTAGTAAAGTTTTGGATATGGGGCACGGGGTATCATTCCAGTGTGGTGGCCTCATTGAGGTGGTGAGAGTACATGGCCTCCACCCTCCTGCTGCCTTTGGTACCATGTGCAGGGGGGAGGCCCAGGGGCAGTTGGAACACCGCACGCTCCCCAGCTCTTTTTTAAAAAACTCTCCTTGGCGAGGCTGAGCTTCTCGGGGGAATGCTTCCCTGGCATGGAGCGGAGAGCTTTCGGTGAGAATGTGGTGCCTTACCCCATGCTTCAGTTTGGTGGAGGAAAACTGTGGTGGTACAATTGAAGGGAACTCCACCAGGATATGCGTGAATGAGTTGTCATACAAAGTAATGGAGACGAGGTGGGGGGCAGGCAATTTGGCTTCCCCAGGGGCATTGTTTGAGAAGTCCTGATGTGCACCAAATGCCACCTTTAAGTTCCACCTGCAGGCAGTGGGCTCGCAGGAAGTCTGCTCCCAGGAGCAGTTGCACCACAGCCACAATTGTGAATGTCCACATGAACCGATTGCTACCAAAGTGGAGGGGGATGGTGCAAATGCCAAAAGTTTGCATGATGGTGCTGTTTGCTGCCCTTAGTGCTGGGCCCGGCTTGCCATTCCAGGTGTTGTTGGCCAAAGAGGAAAAGGACACTTATTTTAGCACCGGTGTCAATGAGGAAGCACCTTCCAGACAGAGAGTCCCACGAGTAGTCTGTCATGTTGGCCAACTGCCACAGCCATTAACGATGGTTGGCTGCGGCGATTCCCTGAAACGCACAGGGTGGGCAGCATTGATAGGTCCCTGCATCCTATCATTGGTTATAGTAACAATACTGGTGGGTAGGGGGGTCCACTTGCCTCTCCACCCACCAAGGCCTTGTTGCACGTTGTGTGAGGGACC